>NC_037689.1:112004000-112069150 GCF_003255815.1 Theropithecus gelada | reverse complement strand
CCTTTTTTTTTTTTTTTTTTTTTTTTTTTTTTTTTTTTTTTTTTTTTTTTTTTTTTTTTTTTTTTTGAGACAGAGTCTCGCTCTGCCGCCCAGGCTGGAGTGCAGTGGCGTGATCTTGGCTCACTGCAAGCTCCGCCTCCCGGGTTCATGCCATTCTCCTGCCTCAGCCTCCCGAGTAGCTGGGACTACAGGCGCCCGCCACCTCGCCCGGCTAGTTTTTTTGTATTTTTTAGTAGAGACGGGGTTTCACCGTGTCAGCCAGGATGGTCTCGATCTCCTGACCTCGTGATCCGCCCGTCTCGGCCTCCCAAAGTGCTGGGATTACAGGCTTGAGCCACCGCGCCCGGCCAACTTCCTTCCTATTAAACAACTTCCCATTCGCCTCTTCCCAGCTCCTGGCAACCACCAATCTACTATCTATTTCTATGAATTTGACTACTCCAGGTATCATATATAAGTGGAATAATATATAATATTTTTCCTTTTGTTACTGACTTATTTCACTTAGGCTAATGTTCTCAAGGATCATCCACATTTTCACCTGTGTTAGAATTCACTTCCTTTTTGATAAAAATATTCTTTTGTCTGTATACACAACTTTTTATTGTATTAATTTATTGATAGAGACTTGGATTACTTCCGCCTTTTGGATATTATGAATAATGCTGCTACGAACATGGTCGAACAAATATCTTGTTTAGTCCCTGTTTTTACTTCTTTTGGGTAAATACCCAGAAGTGAAATTGCTGGATGGGATGGTATTTCTATGTTTAATTTTCAGAGGAATTGTCGTTCTCTTCTCCATAAAGGCAGCACCATTTTACATTCCCACCAACAACGCACAAGTTTTCCTATTTCTCTACATCCATCTCCACCAAAATTTATTTTATTTATTTTTTACAATAGCCATCCTAATGGGTGTGAACCTATAACCTTAGTGAATCTTGACTAAATGAAATGAATGAAAACAAGTAAATAATGTTCAGTGTTGTTTCAAAGCTTTTAAGCCACGAAATCCATTGTTTAGACTATGCAAACGCTTACTCTTTAATAGACATAGCAACATGGCCATTCTGTTTGAAATGAGGTTGGGGCAGCAGAGCTCTGCCAAGTTTCCAAGCTTCCAGCCTTCTTTCTTTCCTGTGATACTGTAAGGAAACACCCCAAATCAGTAAACAGTAACAAATGGCTCAAAATATCACTACTTCAGACCCATAAGTGTTCAGACTTGTAACCTATGCTTCGGTGCCTAGTATAGCCGCCATTTCAGTCTATAAAGTTAGTTTCAAAAGTGAAAGCAAAGAATTTAAAACTCAGAGCTACCCTTAAATCTGTTAAATATACTGTGTAATCCTACAAGTGCCCTCACAGTTCCTTGGCATTTGAAAGTATTTTGCAAATCCATATTATCCCTTAATCCTCTCAAATTGACTCGAAATGCATTGACATCATTTAAAAAGTAATTTCAAGCTGATGAACCTTTTACTGTCCTTGTATTTTAAAACTGAATAGTGTGGAATCTAAATTGCTTGAACATCCAATCATGTTTAAATGCGTGATTATCCAACAGATATACTCTACAGGAGACACTACTTAGTGGGTTCCCAATACCCCATTACCCTCTTAGTGAAATACAGATTCATGAGTGCTTTTTCTAATATGTGTATGCATACCATAGTTTCTAAGTCGATCAGACAACAAAAAGGCAGCATAGTGTACAGACTCTGGAACCAGGCTGCTTGAGTTAGAGCCTAGTTCCACTACTTACAAGCTGTGCCACCTTAGGTAAATAAGTCACTTCTCTGAGCCTCAACTGTGATTGGTTACACAGGGATAATGTTGGAACCTATTTCAGAGAATTGCTATGGGGATTAAATGAACCAATATTTATGAAGTAATTAGAGCAAGGCTTGACATGAACACCATAAATCAAATTTGATGAAATTTTTTTCTCTTCTGATAAAAGTTATGTTATAGCTATATTTCCCTAGAGATCTGTTTCATTCTAATATATGTTGTCTGTGTGCTACCTCACTTAGTAAAGCCAAGAAACTGCATATGGACTTAATCAGTGTCCTTCCAGAAAGGGTTTTAAATGCCACTGGGATGGGAGCTGGTTACTGAGAGCACTTTCTAATCTGGTGACTGCTACAAATTTTTGTCAGCTCCCATCAGTTTCTTACATGCCTCTTTGATTCAAGTCATAATGAAATATTTGTAATTATCCAAAAGAATGATACTTTGTCAAACCTCTACACCTTCCCACATCTTGTTCCTTCTACCTGAATTATCCTTGTAACACTTTTTCTTCTAGCTAAATAACATGAGTTTTCAGTATTGATTGAGAAATCATGATTAACTGGTGAATTTTATTTGAGTTCTGGGCATGATGACAGACTATCAAAACAATCCCTAAATCAAGAAACTCCATGGGGAAGCAAACAGTAGATGTTCCATATTAGCCTTCTCACCATGTGTTATAGCATAAAATCATTCAACCTAATATACAACTTAAGTCTCTAGAAAAAGAAACCAGGTCATCATGGCCACCATACTGCATGTAACCAGAGCACTGGTTCCTCCTCTGCCTTTACTCCATTCTCCCTCTCTTCTCTCTGGAGTCTGTCTCTTGAGAGTGCTCCTTAGTACTCCTGGTTCAACTATACACGATTATTAAGCACTTGTTACCCCTCAGAAATTCTGGGCAGTTTCCTCATAAGTTGTCATTCCTTTTCCGTGCATGTTAGTGGATACCCCTGACCTTATTGGTATAACTACTACCCAGATGTAGAACATACTCAAAACCCTCATACTACTTCCCAGTGAATAGTCCCCTGATGTAAACACTATTTTGACTTCTGTCATTATATATCAGTACTGGTTGTTTTTGAACTTCATATAAATAAAATAAATATAGTATGCACTTTTTCACCTGACATTATTATAAATGAGATACATTCATGTTGATCCATGTTGTATTAGTTTGTTCTTTTCATTGTTCTCTTATATGAATTTACAGCAATTAATCTAAATATTATATTGTTTGACATTTATGTTATGTCCAGTTTTAACCATTATAATTAATATTTCATAAAACTTTTCACATCTTTTAGCACAAATATGGACTTATTGGGGGGAGCATACCCTAAATTGGAATTCCTGGGTCACAGAAATACATGTGCACTTGTGTGTGCAGACACACACACATGCACACACACACACACACACACCTCCCTTCCAAGATCAAATATTAATTATCAGAAAAATGACTGTAACTTTAAATCCATAATGAAAAGGAGAATCAACAATCATGTATGAGGCACCTTCTGTCTTTATGACCTATAGTAGGCATGACTGTCCCATAATTTGTAAGACAGATTGTTTTCTAGTGAAAAGCATATTTAACATGATAATGAAGATAGTCTTGGTTCCTTTCTTTTATTACTCACCATTCTCCTATGCCTATCAGGCTTTGCCCCTCAGACATGCTTTATGTAAGAAAGAGCCATAATATTGCCATAAATCCCTCTTAATATCCACTCTTTTAGCTAGGAAATTTCAACTAGGAAAACTTCAGATGCCAGTAATTCCTAACCGGGGGTCTTTCTAGTCCATAATCCCTGAATAGAAGAGGAAGTATGTGGTATGAAAGTAAAAGGTGGTTTAATTCTTCTGGTTACATAGGGTTAGATAAGAATAAAAGGCATAAGGCATTTTCCCAGCCATGTTCCAAAAAGTATAAGGTGTTGGTAAGTATTAGAAGGAAAAAAAGTGTTCTAGAGTTGTGGAAAATGATAGTTTAAAAACATTGAGCAGGTTTCTTTACTACAAGAATTATTGATACTTTTAATATTTTGTGAAGCTCTAAGTTAGTGATGCAGACTTTATTATTTCCCAAACTTATTGAATATGAAACTATTTTCTTGGACCACCTAGTAACATTTTTTTGGAATCAATGATTATTAGAACCTATCTTAAGAAATACAGCTATAGGCAAATAAGGAATGCCATGCAGCCAAACAAACTGAGTCACTCCCAAACTGAGTCACTCCACAGGAACGGGAGAAGAATCTTGCAGAGTTTTGCTCTGTCAGCAGTTACTGACGGCATGACTTATGTACTCTAGGCCCTGTGTTAGATACAGGGAAGTTAAAAATGATAAGATTCAGGCCCTTCTGTAGAGTTACTCACAAGCATGAGTAGTGCTTTCTTATGCAAAAACCATCTTATTCAGGGCTAGAATGCTAGAGCAGCTTTTTAAACATTAAATTTTGTTTTTAAATTGATAACAAAAATTGTACACATTTAGGGTGTATAACATGATGTTTTGATGTACGTATACACTTATCAAAATGTATAAAAGGCCATCCTGGCAAACACGTTGAAACCCCGTCTCTACTAAAAAATACAAAAAGCTAGCCGAGCGAGGTGGCGGGCGTCTGTAGTCCCAGCTACTCGGGAGGCTGAGGCAGGAGAATGGCGTAAACCCGGGAGGCGGAGCTTGCAGTGAGCTGAGATCCGGCCACTGCACTCCAGCCCGGGCGACAGAGCGAGACTCCGTCTCAAAAAAAAAAAAAAAAAAAAAAAAAAAAGTATAAAAGGAATGGCTAAATTAAGCTAATTAGCATATCCGTTACCTCACATATTTGTCATTTTTGTAGTGAGAACATGTAAAATCTCTCTTAGCAATTTTCAAGTATACAGTATAAGTGCATTAGTCCATTTTCACACTGCTATAAAGACACTACCCAAGACTGGGTAATTTATAAAGGAAAGTGGTTCAATTGAAACACAGTTCTGCCTGGCTAGGGAGGCCTCAGGAAATTTAAAATCATGGCAGAAGGGGAAGGGGCATGTCTTACGTGGTGGCAGGAGAGGAAGAACCTTTATACAACCATCAGATGTCACTCACTATCATGAGAACAGCATGGGGGAAACCACCCCCATGATCCAGTCACCTCCCTCCCTCAACACATGGGGGTCACAGGTCCCTCCTTCAACATGTGGTGACTACAAATCAAGATGAGATTTGGGTGGGGACACAGAACCAAACCATATCAGGTACATTGTTATTAACTACAGTCTCCATGTTGTACAAGAGACCTTCTGAACATTTTTCTCCTAACTGAAATTTTGCATCTTTTGACCGCTGTCTTCTTAAATAACTCCCATGCCCCCTAACTCTGTAACCACCATTCTGTTATCTACTTCTATGAGTTTGAAGTTTTAGATTCCACACCTAAGTCAAAGCATGAAGTATTTGTCTTTCTGTGCCTGGCTTATTTCATTTACGATAATGTCCTTCACATTCATCCATGTCTCAAATTACAGGATTTCCTCCTTTTTCTGGCTGAATAGTACTCTATTGTGTATATATAACACATTTTCTGAATCCATTCACCCGTTGATGGGCATTTAGGTTGCTTCCATATCTTGGCTATTGTGAAAAGTGCTCTGGAGCAACTTTCTTACCTAACGGTATATACAGGAGTACTGTTTTTTGGGGGTTGCCTTGTTTTTCCTGTTTCTTTATGAATAAAAACATATATCTCCCACAATTCTGATTAGCATTTGTAGTAGTCCTGGCTTTTAGAATTACAAGATATTGTATTTGGATAGTACAGTCATAAGCCACATAATGACATTTTGGTCAAAACAAACTGCAAATACCATGGTGGTCCCATCGTTTTATAATACCATATTTTTACTGTATATTTTCTGTGTTTATATAAGTTTAGATACACAAATGCCTATCATTGTGTTACAGTTGCCTGCAATGTTGAGTACAGTAACATGCTGTACAAGTTTGTACCCTAGGAGTGATAGGTTTTACTATATAGCCTACGTATGTTACATAATTTAGTTTTGTGTAAGTACCCTTGTATTAATTTGTTCTCACACTACCTGAGAGTGGGCAATTTATGAAGAAAAGAGGTTTAATTGACTCACAGTTCCATAGGCTTAACAGGAAGCATGACTGGGAAGCCTCAGGAAACTTACAATCATGGTGGAAGGCAAAGGAGAAGCAAGCAATTTCTTCACATGGCAGCAAGAGACAGGGCACAAAGGGGGAAGTGCCACATGCTTATAAACCATCAGATCTTGTGAGAATTCACTCACTATCATGAGAACAGCAAAGGGGAAATCTGCTCCCATGATCCAATCACTTCCCACCAGGCCCCTTCTCCAACACGTGGGGATGACAATTCGACATGAGATTTGGGTGGAGACACAGAGACAAACCATGTCAGCCCTCTATGATGTTTGCACAATGATACAGTTGCCTACAGATACATTTCCCAGGATATATTCCTGTCGTTAAGAGATGCATGACTATACTTCACATACTTTTAACATTTTGAATGTCCTTTATCTCATTAGAACCACTCAATTTCTGTGATTGTTCGACAAAAGAGAGATTATTTTCATTAGACCTATGGAGTAGTTGAGAGAGAGAGAGTTAGTATGGAAGTCAGCAGGATGGAGTGGAAGAAAAGACCTGAAGAAGACGCCAAAGACACACACCCTGATTCCCTAGCAGCCACTAACTAGATGCATGACTTTTTACAGTTGTTTATATCCCTTTTCAAATAATGATAAAAACCTTTTCTATGTACCTGTTAGAGTTGTTGGGAGGCAAAATAAAACTTAGATAAAATAGTTTGCAAAAATATAAGCACTAGGCAAATATGAGGTATTCTTATTGACTCGTTCACAGCTATATACTTCATCAGAGATAAAGTTAGTATGAGAAAGCAATGCTCTTGAATGAATCTAGTGCTTTTCCAAAATATTAAGATGTGGGAAAATAAAACAAATACAGATTATTGAATATCTTCCTTAATCTTTATCATAATTCCACACTTGACCTGCAGTAACCTGAGCAAACATTTTTAAAACATTAAAACTTTGATCATGTCATTCCTTTGCCTAAAGCTGTTTGATGGCTTTCCATTGCAGTAAAAATAGGATCCGCACGCCTTTTTGTGATCCACAAGACCAGGCCTGATCTGGCTGATGCCGATCTTACCAACCTCCATTGAGTGTTTTCGTTCTTTACTACCCTCCAGACATATTCATTTTGCTTCCTTGAATTCTCCAAGTTCTTCTTTCCTATATTAAAGCTTCCTTATGTGCTAGTTCCTTTGCTTGAAATGACCCCTCTGCCTTCATCTTCATATTTTGGATCTCAGATTAAATGTTGTTTCTTTAGAGAGGGCATCATATGCATTATATATCTCATGGTACTTACCCTCATAGCACCCTGACTTTCTTTATGGCAAAGTCCTTATAGTTTTTGTAATCTTTATTTAAAAAAAAAAAAAAAAAACAGATCGGGGCGGTGGATCACACCCATAATCCCAGCACTTTGGGAGGCCAAGCTGGGCGGATCACAAGGTCAGCAGTTTGAGACCAGCCTGGCCAAGATGGTGAAACCCAGTCTCTACTAAAAATACAAAAATTAGCCAGGTGTGGTGGCAGGCGCGTGTAATCCCAACTACTCAGGAGGCTGAGGCAGGAGACTCGCTTTAACCCGGGAGGCGGAGGTTGCAGTGAGCCAAGACCACAACATTGTACTCCAGCCTGGGCAACAGAGTGAAACTCTGTCTCAAAATAAACAAAAATAAAATAAATTTTAAAAAAATTTTTAAACAATTGATTTTTTGTGTGTTACTATTTTTAAGTGTTTCCTTTCCCTGATGTACTATAAACTTCATGAAAGCAGGGACATTGTAGTTTTTTTTTTTAATTAGGTTGTATACAATGATTATCACGATGACTGAAACATAGTAGCCATTCAATAAATGTTTAATTAATTAACTTGGCTGCACACTACTTTTTATCAAAAGCGTCAATGCTGTGTTTGAGAAAAGAAGGAATACTGCTTTATGAATGTAAACAGTGTGTGACTAAGCCTTTAGTTTGAAAGAATAATCATTAACAGTATTGAATATTTTTAATTATATTGCTATGTTTTTAACCTGTGATTCCCATCTGAAGCATGTTGGTATTCCTTCATTCCTCACAGCTCACTGCCAGCCACCATCTCCTTTTGCCTTTACTGTCAGTACCTACTTCTCTGGTTTCATACAGACTTTGAAAGAATACAGAACCTCCTGACAAATGTAAACCTGCTGGGCAAGAAAACAGAGTCACTACTAATGGGAAAGATATGTTAACTGTAACAGCGATACACTATGCTATTTTTAAAGGAATTTTTAGCATTAAATAAATATTTCCCTTAATCACATATTACTTTGATCATTATTTAAAAGGAGTAGAAAAAAATAAAATTTTAGTTGTATTACATTTATTTTATAACAAATAGCAACAGAAGACAAATACCAGATTCTGAGGCATCAGGTAAAATTTCACAGTGTTCCTTTCTCTTCATGTCCCAAGAGACCACTCCTGCTTTCCAAATGTTGCAACTTGTATTAAACAAATAGCTCATAGACCATGCCGCTGCTGGGTGTCTTGCAAAGACCTGTGTGTTTTGTTAATCTCTGAGTCCATCTGTGGCGTTCCTGTGCCAGCACTAGAAATGATCTGTAAAATATTTAACATCTTCAGTGCTTCAGGGTTCCTAATGATTCCAGAATAGTAAGCATTGACTATAAAATATCTTGTATGAAAAGGAAAAAAAATGCATGTTTTCTATTTTTATTCTTTCTTCTTTTCTTTAAACCCATTGTCACCAGTCACTTCAGTAGTGCTGCAGGCCGCTGTTTATTCCTTCTTTTACTCACGCATTCTTTTAGTCATTCACTCCTTCATTTTTTTATATTGAAGTAATTATAAATTAACTTAGCAATTGCAAGATTAGCAGAGACTTCCCATGTATGTTTCACTTGACTTTCTCCAATGATATCTAACAAAACCACAGTACAATTAACAAACTGAGAAACTGACATAGTAGTAAACAATCTACACATTTTATTCAGATTGCAACGATATTTACATGCATTTTTTTTTGGTGTATAATTATGTAAAATATTATCACATGCAAAAATCTGTGTAATCAGCACCACAATCAAGATGCACAACTGTTTTATCACCCTAAAGAAACTCCCTCCTACTATCCCTTTATAGTCACACACTTTAGGCAGCCCTAACACCTGGTAAACACATCTGTTATCTATCACTGTAATTTTATTATTTTAAGAATGTTATGGAAATGGAATCATAACAAGGTAATCTTTGGAAATAGCTTTTTAAAATTCAGCATAATGCCCTTGAGAGCCATACATGTTATCTGTATCAATAATTTGTTCCATGTTATTATTGAGTAGTATTCCACTGTAATCCATTCACCAGTTGTAAGACATTTGGGTTATGTACAGTTTTTGACTATTACAAATGATGCTACTACAAACATTTCTACACAGAATGTCGTGTGAACATATGTCTCCTTTCTCTTGGGTAAATAGCTAGGAGTGAGATTGCTGGGTCACATGGTAAATATATGTGGCCCTTCATCAAAACTGCCACAATGTTTTCCAGAGTGACTATGCCACTTTAAATTCCCACCAGCAATCTGTGAGTAATCTGCTTTTTCCAAATCCTCGCCAGATTTTGATGTTGCCATTAATGTTTATTTTAGTCATCTTTTAGGTGTATGGTATGATTCTCTTCATGGCTTTAATTTGAATTTCTCTAATGGCTAATCAAGTTGAACACCCCTACATGTGCATATTTACCATCTGTATATCTTCTTTGGTAAATGTCTTGTCCTGTCTTTTACCCATTTTTGAACTGGATTTTATTTTCTGTTGATTTTAAAGTATTCTTTAAATATTTGGTAGGTAAGTCCTTTGTTGGAAATGTGATGTACAAATATTTCCTCCCAGTCTGTGGCTTACCTTTTAATTCTCTTAACATGGTTGTTCAAGTGCAAAGGTTTCTAATTTTAACAAAATATAATTTTCCATTTTTCCTTTTATAGGTCATATCTTTGGTGTCAAGTCTAGCAACTTAATGCCTAATCCTAAATCATGAGTGTTTTCTCCTGTTGTTTTTTCTAAAACTTTTATAGTTTTATACTTTATGTTTAGAACTATAATCCAGTTGAGTTAATTTTCATGTAACTTGTGATAGTTAAGTTGAAACTTTCTTTTTTCCTTTCCTTTTTTCACTTGTCAATATCTAATTGTTAAAAGACTATCTATCCTTCCTTTGAATTGCTTTTGCACCTTTATCAAAAATTAATTCACCATACTTACTTGGGTGTATACTGGACTCTATATTCTGCTCCATTGATACAGATCGATTCGTTTGCCACTCTCTCTTAATTACTGAGTCTTAAAATAAGGTAATGTGATTCTTCCCACTTTATTCTTCTTTTTCAAAATTGTTTTAGGTATTCCACATTCTTTGTTTTTCCACATACGTTTTAAAATCAGCATTTTAAATATATCTACACAAAATCCTGCTGGGGTTTTGATACAGATTGTATTAAATAATACATTTGGGGAAAATTAACGTCTTTGCTACTTTGAATTTTCCAATCTATAAACATAGTAGGCCTCTCCATTTATTTAAGTCTTCATTTATTACTTTCTTCATTATGTTGTAGTTTTCAGCACATAGATCATGTACATGATTTGTTAGCGGTATAACTAAATATTTCAGTTTGAGCTATTATAAATGATACTGTAATTTTAATTTTTATTTCCATTGCAAAATTTGATTTGTTCATTGCTGGTATATAAAAATATGATTTATTTTTATGTTACAACTTTGGGACAATGCTAAATTCACTTGTTAATCCTAGGAGGTTTTAATTTTTTAAAATTTTTGTAAATTTCTTTCACAAGTAACACAGTTTCTAACAGATTTTTTAGATCGGTTCCTTGAGATTTTGTACACAAATAATCATGTAGAATGACTTTATTTTTGGTATTAGGTTTTCACCACAACTTTGTGAACAAGGGACTTGTCATAATGTTTTCCTGTGTTATACAGACTGTTCAAAGTTTTTAAATACTTTTTCCTTCTTTAATTCTAAGGCCTCAAATCAAGTAATACCATTATATAAGGCTTTGCATCTCTAACGCTCTATTCCAAAATTGGAAATTTTTTCTCTTTCTCCTCCTTCATTTTGACCTGATTTAGATATCAAAGGTTATCCCGATGCCATCTGCACATCTTTGCAGAAAAGGATTTTTGAAACATTAAAGTTTGAAGATGAGAACTTCATCCAAAAATAGTCATGGAGGCAAATCTTCTTCTTCTGTAAAAAATATGACAAATGACTACAAGTTTCTTTCCAAATATAAAAATATGCTTTTTATTTAACCATTAGATACTATTATAACCATGAATGTATGACTTCCTTCAGGTTTGTCCTTCTCCAAGATTTCCTATATCCAGAAGCAGAAATATTTCTTCTTGGATGTTCTCATTAGATGTCTCCTTTGCAGAAAAAAATTATGCTAATAGTTGTCTCATCCGTCCATCTAAAATTGCCACCATTCACCCACCCAAACTTCCTTACCACAGCCCACCATTTGCTGGTGGGAAATGTGGTTCAAATGTATTGCATTTGTTTATTTTTGAACTCTTTATTGAGAAATAGTCTCCTTTTGAAGGGCATCAGAATCCTAGAATGTAAATGTGGGTATGTTGGTCCAAAAAGCTGCCCATTGATCATCACCATTCTCCACCGAAGAGTTACTGATAACATTTTATGTGTTTGAAGTTAGCAAGAGTATTTTTAACCTAATCAACATGGTTATGGAAGGCCTTTCTTTCCCAGATGGATTAATGCCATATTAAAACATTTCACAATGGACATCTGCAATTCATTGTCTTTTCTGAGCCTTTGTTGAACTATGCTCATGACCTTTCTGGTGCCAAGATGGGATAAGCATTGGTGTTAAAGGGCAATCCCTGTACAGAAAGAAAGTTGACACTCTTTCTCCATCTGTGAGACCTGCCTAAGTCAGAGGAACTGAAAAGTACTTCACAACCATGTTAATTAATTTAAAAATAACTAAATTGTATAATTTTAAGAGACTTCTACAGACAAAAATCTTATTGTTTAAATGCAGTTAGTTCCATTAACTCAGTTACCTCTCATAAAGTCAATGTCAATAACAAACTAAAATGGATAGAATTGATGTTAATAACAATATATTGAAAGAAAAATTGGCCTGTAGACAAGTAAGAACTGACATACATTTGTATGATGTCAAAGTAGGATTTTTTTTTGGTGGGGGAAGGCAAACATTTTATTCAGAAGGTAAACCTCACTAAAGAAAATGCAGCAAAATTGAGTTAATTGAATTTAAATTAAAATTCATAATATAGTTCACAGAAGTATGTTACTAGTCCACTTTCTGGCAGATTTCTATTTACACTAGTCGTTAAGCTTTTGCAAATGAGCATTATTAACTTTTGCCTCATTTCAATTTTGATGTGCTGAGACTAAGTCCCAATCATCCTGTCTTCATTTCAGCTTTGTCTATAGGTAAAAATATACATTTGATAACTAGAACTCAACTAACCAGCATCTTCTAGTTACTGAGTATCTATCTGCACTCTACCAGAAAAGAAGAAATCAGAGTTTAAATTTTAAAAGGCCAAAAAAGAAAAATTAATCCAGTGTAGTCAACCTGGGGTCAGCCTACATTCACCTCAATTTCCTAAATCTACCACTTCTACACATAATGTTCTGAATAATGAGAATGGATCTTCAATCAAGATGATAGCCTTAAAGCCTTCCTTAACTACAAAGGCAAGCAATTTGCCTGGCACATTCTATGGGATATGGGAAAGAGGGGAAGAGTGTGTTATTCAAGTATAAAAATAAAATGGGTGGGGAAGGTATGCATATGTGCATGCAGGATATATATGAGAAATCTCTATACCTTCCGTTAAATTTTGCTGTGTACCTAAAACTGGTTTATAGAGTAAAGTTTATTTTAAAAATAAGTAAAATGACATTTTCTGTTCATCTTCAGCTATCTAGAAATTTCAAATAACCAGAATCAAAATCCCATAATTGTGTGCCAGTTAAATATGGCTTTTCTTTATTCATTTCAAGTCAAAATGACAAATTACCAGCCCTCTGCGTCCTAGATATGAGCCCTACATCAACTGAGGCTGATGGAGAATTCTCCTGAAGGCTGATGAAGCTGTACAGCATTTGGCAGTGATAAATAGGTTTGGCTGACAGTAATAGATACCCATCAACAGTTAAATATTGAGTTTCATTCAGCTGACACTCATAGGAGGAATAGCTTCTAAAACACTCTTTTGTGCACTTAGGTTGTTCTACCAGTAAAGGAAAAGTACTTTTGGTTACCTCATCAATAGGTACAGGAAACCCTCCTGTTTCCCAAATTTAGGAGTCCATTTTAGAAGTCACAGTTCTGATGTTCCCTTCTTTCTCTGATAGCTAAATATGCCTTCTGTTTCTTAGTGTTGCTTCTGCTGTGGCCTGAGAAGACCCTCCCTCTTAGAAAGGTTATTAGTTAATATTCATGCCAGCTTGCAGAGTAGTAACATATGAATAATCAAAACACATGAAAAAGAGGCAAGCCTTGGTAAAAGGAGAATAAGAAACCAAATATCAGTTTGGGTAAACCTATAACCTACCCTGTAGGAATAAATAGAGTAGCCCACATTTCTTTAGTCGAGAAGCCTAAGATATAAAATAATCTCCGATTTCTTCCTTTAAAAACATTCTAACGAACAAAACGTTTGCCATGTATTTAGTTTTAAGGATGACAGGAGGCTGATTTTTGTCAAAATGTTCCAATCCTAGAGCTGAGCTAATTTCCATGGCAGCAATATCATAAAGACAGTTAAAACTGTTTCAAAGCAATATGCTAAATTAAAAGAATACTCTAAACTAAAAGAGCCCCACGGATGACTGTAAAGAAAATTGGAAATAATTTTCAAGTCCCCTTTCATCCAGAAGGCTTATAAATGTGTAGTGAAATAAAAAAGAAAGGCATCTGTATCTTTTTTCAGTTAAGTTTAAAGGAATATAGCCAAACAGAGGTTACTGGCAGATGTTTTGTTTCTACTCATTAATCTGGGCAGAAACAGATTTTTGCAATTCAATTCTATTTAATATGTGTGCTTCCCATAATCCTGCAAACACATTTCAAAGTACTGTACTTGTATTGCACTTTCAGGGTTGTTGGGGAGAAAATATGCCTGGCATGTTTTAGAATCGGTGTAGCCAATGTTTTGCAAGAGGCACTAAATCCTTGGCATCTTTCCTAAGCTTATTAAAATGTTGTATTTGCCTTTCAAGTGTCACTTTTTAACCAGAGCACTCTCATAATTTTACCCTAACTCTGTGACAGCTCCCATGTTTTAAGACAGCTAGAATTTTAATGTTTTGTACATATGACAAAGGAATAAATGGCCCCTCCATGAATAATTTTCAGTTTTGCGGATGAAATGATTGTCAGAAAGCTGTATTAGACCTGCTATCACTGTTTTAGAGATAAGAAAAAGAAGCAATATTCAAGGTGATACGCCTAACTGCCACAGAGCCACCATAATAACACTCATTAACTTCAGGTGAGCAGCCGTAGACTTTAAAATATATTTCAAAAAGTTACAAAAAAAAGTCTATTTTCATTGAATTGTTTTTAAAGCAGCTTAACCATGTTACAAACATAAGATAAAAATACAAAATGAACTGATAAAATGGTTCTCAGTCAAATAAATGAGATATGGAGTGAAGCCTGTTACAATGCCTGTGTCTAGAGAAAAAGATGGCACTTAGGTGAAAGCTATTCCATATGCGGGTAGAGAGGAGACAGAGAGACAAGGAGAGAGAGAGAGGGAAAGAACTCATAACTAAGTGTGCAGTTGTGACTGCATTTGATCTACAGGGTAGTGAGGTACGAAACATTGAGGTTCTTTCCAATGGAGGTGTACTATACTCTTATATTAATAATAAGCTAAGAGGTTGAATCTTTTTTATGTTGTAGAACAAGATAACATCATGTGCTTCCAGAATTGTCCCCAAACTCCTTCTCAAGAGATGCTGATGGTCTCCTGGTTGCCAAAGAAAATATCATTATAGGGGAAAAAAAATACATCCGCTGAACTAAAAAGAAAAATCACATTCTTTCACCTCTAGTTATAACTGAGAAATAAAAATAGTCTTGGAGTGAGACTGAGGGCGGTGCCTTCTGTTACTCTTTCCCTTACCACGTTTTACTATCCTCATGCTGTCAAATAAATAGTTTTGAGATATTATGTCTTATGTAGCCTGAAATGTTACTTCTCTCAAAGCTATCCATCCTGTAACTTGGGATCAAATAAATAAGAGGAGGAGGAGGAGGAGGAGGAGGAGGAGGAGGAGGAGGAGGAGGAGGAGGAGGAGGAGAAGGAGAAGGAGAAGGAGAAGGAGAAGGAGAAGGAGAAGGAGAAGAAGAAGAAGAAGAAGAAGAAGAAGAAGAAGAAGAAGAAGAAGGGGGAGGGGGAGGGGGAGGAGGAGGAGGAGGAGGAGGAGGAGGAAGTAACCTTGGCATCAGTGTTAATTTTGGGGTCAGAGTATATCTTTGGACAAGAGATTTCCCAGCACCCATAAAGTTACAAAATCATATTACTGACTCCATCTCTCAACACAATCAACTCTTCACACACTGAGTAGTTTCATTCTTATTTTGGCTACAAATGTGGTAGTTCTGATAATGTATATGAGGAAAGCTCTACCCCAAGTATAGGTACTAATACATTCTCTGCACATACAAAAGGCAAGAATAAAACATCTTATTCTACAGACAGAACTACAGAATTTTGGGATGCCAAAAATGTAAGAAACCTTGGGGATCACCAAGTTTAAGAAGGAGAAATTGATGAGTAGGCATCAAGAGAGATTGTACAAGATTATTCTGATAGTGGTAGAACCAGGACCGAATCCCCTATCTCCTGATTGCTAATCTGGTAAGATATGTCACTTAATCAGACAGTTTTCCGGTTTTCCTTCCAATGTTGGTGGCGATTCCCTAAGCATGATCTGCAATATGAACTTCTGCTTATGGAATATGTAATCTATCTCTTGAAGATGAAAGAGTGCATATTTCAAGACCAAAGAGAACCACACTTTTCCCTAATGGTTTTCTCTGACCACAGTATTTTTATATTTTAAAAATGTTCATATTTTCACATTCACATTCAAGATATTGGATTGAATAAACCTTGATATTTAGTATGAAACTGTTTCCCATGATTCACCTATGAAGTAAGGTTTCCTAGTGGTATAATTCATTTTTATGTCAAAGCACTTTGACCACAAACTCCCAGGAACAACAATATTAAATTATACAAATAAAAATTCATAAAATGCATAATTTGTCAAACTTTTATCCCAGAAAAAATAATGACTTTTGAGTACTCAAAATATACTATGAGGGTTTAAGTGGCAGATCCTTTTAAGTGCTATTTGCATTTTAATAAGACCCAAATTCAGTCTTGTAACAGTTGCTAGGCTAAAGCATATGTTCTCATATTGTTTGTTATTGTGTATGCTTCCTCTCTCCTCAGCTACATCATAAACTTCTCTAAGTGTAGGAATCGCTTCATGAAACCTTTCTTTTCCTGCACCCAACACAGAGCTTGCCATGTGGTCAGTGCTCCATATATATTTCTAGAATTAACAGATTTACTACTTATCTACAAGATAATACATATAGTTTTTTTTTTAAGAACATAGGCTTCAGAGGCAGGCAATCTTGAGTAGGAGGATGCAAATTCATCAGTTGCGTGATCTTGCAGAAATTACTTGATGAGGCTGACAGTTTCTCACCCACAATACTGAGAAAAATATCAATGATGGTAATTACCTCACAAGTTTATTGTGAAATGAGGTAACATTTGTGAAATGCTTAGCACATTGCCTGCTTAATGCAATGGACATAAGCAATGAATACGCACTTTCTTTTTTCCTTTTTGTGCTTTTAAATTAGAATCAAATTTACTATGTAAATGACCTGGAAAGACCCTACCACAGGAAAAATTTGGGCCATGCAATTACATGCAACAGGATACATTACTTCAATTTATTATTTATAAAATGAAAATGATAATATAATCCTCACAAAGCTAATGGGAGTATTAAATGAGAATAATCTAAACAAAGGAATTACTACAGTGCTTACTTCAGAGTAGATGCTCAACACGTGATATTTATTGCTAGAATATTTTATTCAACCAAAGTTCTTCATTAATATGAACTCAATTTTTAAAAGTTCATCACCTAAAAGTATAACTAAGAGGTAATATTGTCTAAATATATTTCTGATTCCTCCGTGGCAGTATGTGTAAACCCTTGTATGTGATGGATAACTTTCAGATTTTTTCCCGGCCTATATTTGCATGTCCTCCTCTAAATATGCTACTGAGGAAAAAGGAGGGATGAAGTGCTGGGGCCACAACGAAGAGTAAAGCGAAACAATGAGGATGAAAAAACTTAGTCTCTATCTTTCTAAACTTGCACAAAAGCAGAGAATAGTGTGATGAACTCTTTTGTCCACATTACCTGGTTTCAATGATTATCAATATTTTACCAATTTTGTTTCCTCTCTTAAGTCTGAACTCTGTATGTATGGATGCAGGTTTATTTTTAAAATAATACCAGATATCATGTCATCTCACTCACAAAAACTCTGGTATGCATTGTCTAATTGATACAGACTTTATACTAACATATATACCATGCCATTACCACACCCCCCAAAATTAACACTAATTCCATATTATCCTCTAATACCCAGTCCACATTTAAATTTATCTTATTTTCTCAAAACAGTTGTACATTTAATTTAGTTCCAATTAAGAGTCCAACACTGTCTATACATTCCATTTGGTTGCTACTTCTCTAAAGACTCATTCTGAGAGTCATTTCATTTTCTTTTTCCACGGGAGCTATAATGTGAGTAAATTTGCAACTCTAATTTGGAGGCTTTGCTAGAAACTGGAAAGGCAGAGAACAAGTTAGAATGGCTAACTGTAGATGCTCAGATACAGCAACCATTATTAGTTACCTCTATTCAGTGAACACTAATAAACACTAAAAAATAATTTGGTTGTACTTGCTGAACTTCAAATAAGTTACTGTCTAAAACAAAACAAAAGAACAGAAAAACAAACTAAAAGCCATCGTATTTTTGTTCCTTCATCTAATTCCTCAGTATTATCTGTTGCTTCACCTTTCAGAAGGTAAATGATATTCTCTACAGTCATCCAGGGTATATCATAGAAATGGTTAATGTACTAGGGATAAAATTTTGTTTTTCGGTGTATTTCTTTTCCCCAGAAACTTAGCCCCAAGCTTTTATTCTGCAGCATTATCCAGAGTTCAGTCTTCCATAAAATTTTAGTTTCAAGGTGAATTTAGCTGATAAAGTCTAAAATGAACTGTATTTTTTAACGTTTAGCATATTAGGACGTTTTCCTTAGCCATTCTTTATTACTCCTTAGCTTTTATAGGCTTGGCAATGTCCCACATGATACTATTGATCTGTATCAGTCAGTTTGCTGCAAAATAAGGCAGTACTCATTTTATTCACAGGTACCTAAATATTGGAACACAGTATCTGAATATGATAATGGGCATCTAATTATCATGAAGGGTTAAATAAATGTAAATACGCCTTTAACAAAGGTTTTATGAACCATTTGATGGTTTCTCTATACTTCCCATTTACAGGAGCATATTCTTAGAGAAACCCAAAGTTTATCCCTAGAAGAACAATTGCTCTCAAGCCACTAGCATATCACCTAGCACAGAAATTTATCCTGGAATTTACATCCTATAAATTCACATTAGCATTCTATATTCCTTACTTTACATACTTTATCCAATATATCTTACTTCTTCATCCAATATGTCTCTTAGATTCACTCTCGTCATCCTGGCATGCAAAGTACTCAAAAATCTTATTCAGAGGTAGAATTTCTAAGAAGCTAATAAAACTTAATCTTCGGGCCCCTCACTTGCACAGGCCCGTTTCAAGGCCTGGCAGGGCCTCAGCAACATGTTCACATGGTCATATATGTCTGAAAAATTTGCACAAGTAGCATACTTTAACTATATTCAGTTAAGACCACTGTCTTAATCCACTCTGATTTTGTATCATGTCAGATGGCATTGGAGGTAGAAATAGAGTCATGGGACTTTTTGCAATCTGGCTAAAAGGAAGTTGACAAGCTATCTGACACTGGAAAAGATAAACTCAGAATTTGCCATGGCAATGAGGATGTTGATGACAATTTGTTATGAGTGCCACCAGTTCAAAGATTGTCTAAGATTAGTCATTGTACAAGAAAATTTGAAATGCCAAGAAAACTTTCAGCTTACTTATAAAGGAAATTTGAAAGTTTTACCAAATTTGACAATTTTACAAATTTACATGACTTATTTTTTTCCTCTGAGTGACAAATCTGTCATGCATTATTGATAATTAGTTGTGAAACTAAAAGAACATTTTTAAACCAACAGTGATAAAAGTGATTTTTTATCATACTCCAGGGGAAAGGAATCATCTCTCAGTTCTTTCCATAGATATTTAAATTACAAAACTATTGTCCTATAAAGAGTCAGTCAATAAATATCAGGCAAAACTTCAATAAAAAAGTATTATAGACATATACAAGCCGTGATGTAATAAAATATTTGCTATTTTACTCGATTTTTAAAATGTTTGTTGGCCTTCTAAAATTTGAAATTTGGCCGGTGGCTCACTCCTGTAATCCCAGCACTTTGGGAGGCCGAGGTGGGTGGGTCGCCTGAGGTCAGGAGTTCAAGACCAGCCTGACCAACATGGCAAAACCCCGTCTCTACTAAAAATACAAAAGTTAGCCAAGCGTGGTGGTGGGCGCCTGTAATCCCAGCTACTCAGGAGGCTGAGATAGGAGACTCGCTTGAATCTGGAAGGCAGAGGTTTCAGTGAGCTGAGATCACGCCATTGCACTCCAGTCTGGGCAACAGAGCGAGACTCCATCTCAAAAAAATAATAATAAAATAAAATTTGAAATTTGCTGAGATTTGTTTTCCTATTTTAAATAACTTGTTCATACCTAATATTGCATTCACAATTTTATAATATTTCTCTTAAAAAGGGCCCCATCAAACGTAGATGTGCCCCTGATTTGTCCACATGAATCAAGCCAGTTTCCAGCTGATCCTATCAAGCCAGCTTCCCTTTCATCTCTCTAACACACCATGTTGACTCCTGTCTCTATTTTTATTCAGCTTAGTTTGTCATCTATCCTTACTTCACCCAACTATGCAAATAGTGTTATTCAACCTTAAAGACTTACCTCAAAAGCTATCACCTATAGGAAGTCATTCTTGATCTGATCATCCCTCCGTAGGTGAAACTGGTCATTCTTTTTTTTGAATCAGTTTACTTTATATAAAACTTACATAGGAGATAAGCACTATAAGTCAATTCCCCACTGTATTGTGATTGTCTTCAGAGCAAGAGGAAGCTCCTCTATGTTACTTTGCACAAGAATGCCCGGTACATTATTTTCCTCACTGCGGATTTTCAATTGATATTGGTTAAATCAGTAGGTAGGTGTGTAGTAAAATTCTATTTTTAGAACACAACTGAATTCCACAATTACAAAGGTATTTTTTTCTGTCTACTCAAGCCCAAATTGATTTCGTTCTTTTTAAAAATTTTCTTCTAGGCCGGGCGCGGTGGCTCAAGCCTGTAATCCCAGCACTTTGGGAGGCCGAGACGGGCGGATCACGAGGTCAGGAGATCGAGACCATCCTGGTGAACACAGTGAAACCCCCTCTCTACTAAAACTACAAAAAACAAGCCGGGCGAGGTGGCAGGCGCCTGTAGTCCCAGCTACTCGGGAGGCTGAGGCAGGAGAATGGCGGGAACCCGGGAGGCGGAGCTTGCAGTGAGCTGAGATCCGGCCACTGCACTCCAGCCTGGGCAACAGAGCAAGACTCCGTCTCAAAAAAAAAAAAAAAAAAAAAATTTTCTTCTGCATTATGATAGGATTCTTGATTATTTAGAATAACATTACTCAATACATGTTGCCTTCCCATTTGAATTGAGAGTAGAAATCATGATATAGAACTCTTTTGGAGCTCCTCTAGAGATTTTATATTCAACTAAATTACTGAAGTGCATTTTAAAGCACATTTTATTTATTTCTCTACTAGAAAATATTCTGTTTTCATTGATGATGACATGTAGCATTCACAACCATTGCCATAAATTCCCAATGCCTGTACACTTATTTACTTAATTTTTTCTTTTAACATACTCATATTTTGTAATTACATAACTTTATTTTAAAAGGAGGCAGCTTGAATAGAAATTCAGCATTGCTAGTCATAAAGAACAGGTATAATTTCTGACTAGGTACTTCTTTTTTTTTGAGAAAGCATCCCACTTTGTCCCCCAGGCTGGAGTGCAGTGGTGCCATCTTGGCTCACTGCAGCCTCGACCTCCTGGGCTCAAGAGATCCTCCCACCTCAACCCCCATCAAGTAGCTGGGACTAGAGGCACAGGCCATCACACTCAGCTAAGTTTTTTGTATTTTTTGTGGAGATGGGGTTTTAGAATGCTGCCCAGACTGGTCTAGAACTCCTGAGCTCATGCAATCCACCCGCCTTGACCTCCCAAAGTGCTAGGAATACAGGTGTGAGCCACTGCGACCAGCCTCTATCTACATAATTCTGTCAAATGTTCTCACCAAAAGCCTGCTTGCTCTCTATTAAAAGGAAAAATTAGCAAATTATAAAAGAGGTTAATGATTCATTAGCACCAAATTGGAACTTTCTTTTTGACACAATACGTTCATCTATTCATAAAATTGATGTTTGTTAAACTCTTGCTACGTACATGGATACTCAAGATACTAGTCCCCTTGGGATCCTACTGAGTGAAGATTTTTAAAAAGCAATTAATTCAAATAAATATACAGGTTAATTTGAGCTAGAACAAATTCCTTAAAGAAGATAAAATAGAGTAATATGAAAGAGATTCACTTGAATGTGAGTCATTTTATTTTGTTTTTTGAGACAGAAGCTCACTATACTGCCCAGGCTGGTTTTGAACTCCTGGGCTCAAACAATCTGCCCACCTCAGCCTCCCAAAGTGCTGGGATTTCAGGCATGAGTCACTGCACTTGGCCTAATGTGAGTCATTTTTAATTGGGCAATCAGAAAAGTAAAAGATTGTAAAAATAAATAAATAAAAATTGCTTTTTTACTGAGTTTTATTTTTAAAGATTATGTCTGTGTATCACCTGAAATAATTGTTGTATAGCACCGAGCTACACATCTTACATTTTGGCAAACACAAGCCCATGTTTACATTTTGGAGCAGATAAATCTGAATAAGAATTTCAGCTCTAACACCAGCTTGGAACTCTTGGCCAAGTTACCTAATCTCTCTAAGCCTCAGTTTCCTCATCAAAAAAAATGAGGAAGAGTCTACAGCCATACCAACCTGAACACACCCGATCTTGTCTGATTTCAGAAACATGAAGATGATAAAAATAAAATTTGTAAAAACTCTACAAATTATAGATTTTTAAAGACTAAATAAGAGAAAATAGACAATATACTCAACAGAGTGTCTGGCACATCGTAAGCAGTCTTTTTAAAAAGTCCTACAGTAATTTTGTTGTTTAGCAATTATTAGGTCTTTTTCGTATTAAAGAAAGCCTTTGGTAGTCAGCATTTGGTGGGGGCTGTAGATTTCCTATGGCAAAACCTCACCATCATGTGGTATGCTACATTGAAAACAAGCTTTTAGAATTTTGTCACGTGCACAAAATATTTATAATTACAAAACCATAACTGCATGCAGCCCAGGTTAATTCCCGCTCTCTGCCCTGAGACACGCAGACTAACACTTTGCAGAAAATATTTACTTTTGGACAGGCGCAATGATATTCCTAGAGCAGGGGCAGCCAGTGTGGTACTCACAACAAGTGGCAGAGTCCTCTGTGAAGTGGAGGGATATGAAATCAATGGACTTCTGAATCATAGTTGCCAGGCTCACAATATCCTTATACCTGGTTCTGGTAAAGTCATGGGACCTTATTATCTTTCTAACCCGTCATCTCTCCTGAACATCAATGAAATATATTTCTAATGTCTCTTATTCTAAATACAAATTCTCCAGTGTGGATTTTGATCATAATATTTGAAAAGCTAAGTAGCCATTTCTAATTTGTGGATTCCAATTTAAAGGACTTATTTATTTATTTTTATGTTTATATATTTATTTTTTAATTTATTTTTTCCTTAAGTTATTGGGGTGCAGGTGGTATTTGATTACATGAGTACATAAGTTCTTTAGTGGTGATCTGTGAGATTTTGGTGCACCCATCACCCAAGCAGTATGCACTGCACCATATTTGTAGCCCCCCTCCTACTCTTCCCCTCAAGTCGCCAAAGTCCATTGTATCACTCTTATGCCTTTGCGTCCTCATAGCTTGGTTCCCACATATCAGTGAGAGCATATGATGTTTGGTTTTCCATTCCTGACTTACTTCACTTAGGATAATAGTCTCCAGTCTCATCCAGGTCATTGCAAATGCTGTTAATTCATTCCATTTTATGGCTGTATAGTATTCCATCATATATATATACACACACACATCATATATATATATACGTCATATATATACACATCATATATATATATGTATGTATCACAGTTTCTTTTTCCACTAGTTGATTGATGGGCATTTGGGTTGGTTCCGCAATTTTGCAATTGTGAATTGTGGTGCTATAAACATGTGTGTGCAAGTATCTTTTTCAAATGACTTCTTTTCCTCTGGACAGATACCCCTTAGTGGTATTGCTGGATCAAATGGTGGTTCTACTTTTAGTTATTTAAGGAACCTCTGCACTGTTTCCATAGTTGCTGTACTAGTTTACATTCCCACCAGCAGTGTAGAAGTGCTCCCTGTTCACCACATCCACGCCAACATCTACTGTTTTTACATTTTTTTTCATTATGGCCATTCTTGCAGGAGTAAGGTGGTATCGCATTGTGGTTTTGATTTGCATTTCCATGACCGTTAGTGATGTTGAGCATTTTTTCATATGTTTGTTGGCCATCTGTATATCTTCTTTTAAGAATTGTCTATTCATGTCCTTAGCCCAGTTTTTGATGGGATTGTTTGCTTTTCTCTTACTGACTTGTTTGCATTCATTGTAGATTCTGGATATTAGTCCTTTGTCAGATGTATAGATAGTGAAGATTTTCTCCCACTCTGTGGGTTGTCTGTTTACTCTGCCGACTGTTCCTTTCGCCGTGAAAAAGCTCTTTAGCTTGATTAGGTACCAGCTATTTATCTTTGTTTTTATTGCATTTGCTTTTGGGTTCTTGGTCATGAAATCCTTGTCTAAGCCAATGTCTAAAAGGGTTTTTCCAATGTTATCTTCTAGAATTGTTATAGTTTCAGCCAATTTAAAGTACTTTAAATGCCAGTTAACTATCCCTACAGTGAAATTTTCTTAATTGTGCACATGTTTATACTACACTGTATATACTGAAGTATTTTTAAAGTAAAATACTCCACTATATAACAACTTAATAGTATTAGTGTATTTATTATATACTAGATAAAGGTGGGACCTTGGCTGTGACAATTAGAACCAGTTTATAGGAAAATGCAATTGTCTTAGTATTGAGTAATTATCCTGTTCTTTCCATCCCTAGTCACTCTGTGAAAGTAAATAAGGATAATAGGAAGGGCTTCTGAACTCTCTCTGGTCACCAACTGGTGACAGCATTAGCCTTCATGAATCTCTAAGTCATGTTGGACAAACAGTAGGTGTTTAATATATTCTTACTTTTGGATAGATGAGAACAGCCCAAAAATACTGATTATTGATATTATTATGATGAGTGCTCTGACTTTAAATGGAAAAACATAATAAAAATCAACAGTTTGCTCTCATTTTCCCTCTAGTTTTACTTGTTTGCAGTAGACGCAGTTTGGTATACAACAGTAATATTAAAAAAACACTCATTCCAGTTCTGCCTCTAATTAGCTATGTACTCACACATAAGTCACAGCTTGTGTGCTTCAATTTTCTCATCAATAAAGTATGTATTATACTCATGCTCCCTAACTGGCAGAGGTGTTTGGAAAAGACAATAAAGTTATAGATGAGGATAGGTATTGAAAATTGTAAAAGCTCTACACTAACATAGGATGCTACTACTATTTTTCTTTTGGCATAATTCCCAGTCAGAGAACATAATACCACATTGGCCTATAACAATAGCGTTAGTGAAAATAGCTCAATTAGACATCAGTGGATGGCAGAATATAAACTACAAAAATATATCAGCATATGTAGTCATTCATTTTACATAAATGACAAAGAGGAAAAAAGTTCTGTTTTCTTCCATTGAGAAGCTGATGCTATTATTTATAGAACCATAATAAGACATTCACAAGTTTTTCATCTCCAACTGCTTATAGTTATATCCAAACTACAAGTCTATCAGATACATTGTCTTGATGTTTTTGAGTTATATTCAAGTACATCCATCAGAAATAATGCTATTATGTAGCATTCAAAGCACAAGCTGTGCTTTGAAAAGCTCAAAAGGTTCCTTTTTCTCCAATCTTACTTCCATGATCCTGGAAAGTCCAAGACCGTTTTCATCAACCTGTAGGAGTTTACCTAAGGAAGTTTTGACTGTAAAAGAAGACATACAAATAGCAAACAGGTATACGAAAAGGGGCTCAACATCCCTGATCATGCGAGAAATGCAAATCCAAACTACATTTAGATATCATCTCACTCCAGCTAAAATGACTTACACCCAAAAGGCAAGCAATAACAAATGTTGGTAAGGATGTGGAGAAAGGGGAACCCTTGTACACTGTTTGTGGGAATGTCAGGTAGTACAACTACTATGGAGAACAGTTTGGAGTTTCATCAAAAAACTATAAATATAGCAACCATACAATCCAGTAATCCCACTCCTAAGTATATATGTAAAAGTACGGAAATCAGTATATCAAAGAGATATCTGCACTCCTGTTTGTTGCAGCACTGTTCACAGTAGTTAACATTTGGAAGCAAACTAAGTGTCCGTTAACAGATGAGCAGATTAAGAAAATGTGGTATACACAATGAAGTACTATTCAGCCATAAAAAAAGAATGAGATCCTGTCATTTGCAACAACATGGATGGAACTGGAGATCATTATGTGAAGTGAAATAAGCCAGGCACAGAAAGACAAACATGATATGTTCTCACTTACTTGTGGCATCTAAAAATCAAAACAATGGGATTCATGGACATACAGAGTAGAAGGATGGTTACCAGAGACTGAGAAGAGCAGTGGGAGGATTGAGGGGGTAAGGTGGGGATGGTTAATGGGTACAAAATAAATAGAAAGAATGAATGAGATCTAGTATTTGATAGCACAACAGGGTGACTATAGTCAATAATAACTTAATTGCACATTTTAAAGAGCGTAATTGGATTGTTTGTAACTCAAAGGATAAATGCCTGAGGGGATGGATACCCCCATTCTCCATGATGTGCTTGTTTCACATTGCATGCCTGTATCAAAACATCTTATGTACTCCATAAAAATGTATACCTACAATGTACCCAGATAAATTAAAAATAAAAAATCTTTTAAAATAAAATGAATTAAAAAAAATATTTTTACTGGATTAGGTTTTTTTCTTACATGAGAAGAGAAATATATTAGCAACCATAGCAGTAGGAATTTGTTTTCTTGTAAATTTAATGTCATTGTCAGGGAACAACTGTCCTGAAATATTAGCAATAGGATTCGTGGAAAAATGTAGAAAAATCTCTAAAACTGATGTGCTATCTTGATCCAGTAAGATGCAAGAGACATAGAGAAAGAGAGGAGGGACAACAACAGACTGTTTGAGAGCACCAACAGAAGGGATGGGGAGGTGAAGGTGAACAGAGGATCCACTCCATATACTTCACCATTTTGCCTAAGATAGACTTTGAAAACAGAATTAAGTAATCAATTGGCTTGGGGAAAAAAACGTGATTTGCCTCCATTCTCTAAGTGGGGTGCTGTCTTGAGAAGCCCCAAACATCCAGATACAAAGAGGACATCTCAGAAGAGAAAGATGGAAAAGCCCCAAAGAGAAGAAAGAAAGATGAATTAAGCACAGTGAAAAACACGGTATTTTGGCTCGCTGGCTTGGATCTCCAAATGTTTCAAGTGAAACATAAAGATCTATAATTTGTGACACTAATGTGAAAATTTCTCCCTTGGTGCAAACTCTCTTTGGTATTTGTCAGTTGAAACAAAAAACACACTGCTCTCTAACTGTTCAATGAACACATTTATTATGCTATATAAGACACCATTCATGCAGAAATAACATAACTCTTAATATTAAAAATTTATATTTGTGATTTACATTAAATTCCACAGCATGTTACATACCATTTTGTGCTCTTACTATTAAAGCACTTATCTTAAAATTGCTGCTTTATATGGCAGAGGAGGAAAGGCTAGCAGAAGTAGGAACCCAAAGCATGAAGGTGTAAATTACCTTCAGAAATCAAGTCAAAAAAAAAGTTTAGAAAACAAATGTTGTATTACTTGTCCAAATAAGGTCCAAATTGAGGTGTAATTACAACACGATGAAAGTTATTTTTTTGTGTGATATATCAACTGGTTCTGATGACAGCTCTCAAAATTGAAATCCACTCAGATTTGCAGCAATGTCAACATTGCTAGAGTATGCGGATGTATGGTTGGAGAAAGAACACATGGGCAAGAATACAAGCGTTTACTCTGATGTGAAATTGTGAAAGTATCAATTCAAAATCATGTGAAAAAAGACAAGTTTCACAATAAATATATCAAAAGATTAACTCAAATTCCTTTATATTTTACAGCTTTCATTATTCTACTACTTAGAGCTACTTGGTATAAGCTAAAGTAAGGATTGCATGCCAAAGGAACATCTAAATATTGGAGGGACTATTCAAAAGTGGTAGCCAAGAAAATTTTACTTTCTCTACAGACAAAAGAAACCCCAATTATTACCATAAAATTACCAAACTTGAGCGTAAGGTACAGTCCAAAAAAGAAGTGTTATAAATTCAGGTTCATAATAACACTTCCTTCCATAAGAAAACATAAAAATGGTTAAAAAACAAAAGAGAGGGGGAAGGTGGATCTAAAGTATGACTGAGATTTAAAAAGTAGCCCAACCTCATAACACAACTCTGAGGTATATCATTCAATTATAAAATACATTGAATGAAATTCAAACAATACACTAAGAATCGGCAATAGAAAGACCAATGTAATTTGGTGGAATATAAGAAGAAGAAAGTACGAAAAACCGATTGCTGGCAAGATGGTTGAATAGGAACAGCTCTGGTCTGCAGCTCCCAGCCAGATGGAAGCAGAAAGAAGGTGATTTCCACATTTCCAACTGATGTACCCGGTTAATCTCATTGGGACTG
Source organism: Theropithecus gelada (assembly GCF_003255815.1). NCBI lineage: Eukaryota > Metazoa > Chordata > Mammalia > Primates > Cercopithecidae > Theropithecus > Theropithecus gelada. The sequence continues at coordinate 112,040,687 of NC_037689.1, read as the reverse complement.
GTTGGACAGTGGGTGCAGCCCACTGAGGGCAAGCCAAAGCACAGTGGGCCATCACCTCACCCAGGAAGCTCAAGGTTTTGGGGAATTTTCTCCCCTACCCAAGGGAAGCTGTGAGGGACTGAGCCTGAGGAACTTCAGCACAGATACTGTGCTTGTCCCACGGTCTCCGCAACCCGCAAACCAGGAGGTTCCATCCGGTGCCTACCCCACCAGGGCCCTGGGTTTCAAGCACAAAACTGAGCGGTCATTTGGGCAGACATTGAACTAGCTGCAGGAGTTCTTTTATTCCATACCCCAGTGGCACCTGGAACGCCAGCGAGACAGAACTGTTCACTCCCCTGGAAAGGGGTGCTGAAGCCAGAGAGCCAAGTAATGTGACTCAGTTGGTCCCACCCCTACGGAGCCCAGCAAACTAAGATACACTGGCTTGAAATTCTTGCTGCCAGCACAGCAGCAGTCTGAGATGGACTCTGGAGGCTCAAGCTTGGTCAGGGGAGGGGTGTCCGCCATTGCTGAGGCTTAAGTAGGTGGCTTTATGCTCACCGTGTAGACAACCTCGCTGGTAAGTTCAAACTGGGAGGAGCCCACTTCAGCTCAACAAGGCTGCTGTGGCCAGACTGCGAGATTTCTCTGCTCTGGGCAGGGCATCTCTGAAAAATTCCCATCCCTCTGGAAAAGAGCACCTAGGGAAAAGGGTGGCTGTGGGCATAGCTTCAGCAGATTTAAACATCCCTGCCTGACAGCACTGAAGAGAGCAGTGGACCTCCCAGCACAGCCTTCAAGCTCTGCTAAGGGTCAGACTGCCTCCTCAAGTGGGTCCTTGACCCCCATGTATCCTGACTGGCAGTCACCTCCCAGTAGGGGCTGACAGACACCTCATACAGGAGAGCTCTGGCTGGCATCTGGCAGGCGCCCCCTCTGGGACAAAGCTTTCAAAAGAAAGATCAGGCATCAATCTTTGCTGTTCTGCAGCCTCTGCAAGTGATACCCAGACAAACAGGGTCAGGAGTGGACCTCTAGCAAAGTTCAGCACACCGGCAGCAGAGGGGCCTGATGGTCAGAAGGAAAGCTAACAAACAGAAGGGAATAGCATGTCCACTCAAGGACCCCACCCGAGGTCACCAACATCAAAGACCAACGGTAGAGAAATCCACAAAGATGAGGACAAACCAGCGCAAAAAGTCTGAAAATTCCAAAAACCAGAACACCTCTTCTCCTCCAAAGGATCACAACTCCTCGCCAGCAAGGGAACAAAACTGGTTGGAGAATGAGTTTGACAAACTGACAGAAGTAGGCTTCAGAAGATGGGTAATAACAAACTCCTCTAAGCTAAAGAAGCATGTTCTAACCCAATGCAAGGATGCTAAGAACCTTGAAAAAAGCTTAGAGGAATTGCTAACTAGAATACCCAGTGTTGAGAAGAACATAAATGAGCTGAAAAACACAGTACAAGAACTTCATGAAGCATACACAAGTTTCAATAGCCAAATTGATCAAGCAGAAGAAAGGATATCAGTGACTGAAGATCAATTTAATAAAATAGAGACAGAAGACAAGATTAGAGAAAAAAGAATAAAAAGGAACAGACAAAGCCTCCAAGAAATATGGGACTATGCGAAAAAGACCAAATCTACAGTTAATTGGTGTACCTGAAAGTGACGAGGAAAATGGAACCAAGTTGGAAAACACTCCTCAGGATATTATCCAGAAGAACTTCCCCAACCTAGCAAGACAGGCCAACATTCAAATTCAGGAAATACAGAGAACACCACAAAGATACTCCTTGAGAAGAACAACCCCAAGACACATAATCGTTGGATTCACCAAGGCTGAAATGAAGGAAAAAGTGTTAAGGGCAGCCAGAGAGAAAGGTTGAGTTACCCAAAAAGGGAAGCCCATCAGACTAACAGTGGATCTCTCTGCAGAAACCCTACAAGCCAGAAGAGAGTTGGGGCCAATATTCAAATTCTTAAAGAAAAAAATTTTCAACCCAGAATTTCATATCTAGCCAAACTAAGCTTTATAAGCAAAGGAGACATAAAATCCTTTACAGACAAGCAAATGGTGAGAGATTTTGTCACCACCAGGCCTGCCTTACGAGAGTTCCTGAAGGAAGCACTAAACATGGAAAGAAACAACTGGTACCACCCACTGCAAAACATACCAAATTGTAAAGAACATTGACACTATGAAGAAACTGCATCAACTAATGGGCAACACAACCAGCTAGCATCATAATGACAGGATCAAATTCACATATAGCAATATTATCCTTAAATGTAAATGGGCTAAATGCCCCAATTAAAAGACACAGGCTAGCAAACTGGGTAAAGAGTCAAGACCCATCAGTGTGCTGTATTCAGGAGACCCATCTCATGTTCAAAGACACACATAGGCTCAAAATAAAGGGATGGAGGAATATTTACCAAGCAAATGGAAAGCAAAAAATAAAAATAAAAATAAAAAGGGCTGGGCGCGGTGGCTCACGCCTGTAATCCCAGCACTTTGGGAGGCCGAGATGGATCATGAGGTCAGGAGATCGAGACCATCCTGGCTAACACAGTGAAACCTCGTCTCTACTAAAAATACAAAAATTAGCCAGGCACAGTGGCGGGCACCTGCAGTCCCAGCTACATGGGAGGCTGAGGCAGGAGAATGGCGTGAACCTGGGAGGCGGAGCTTGCAGTGAGCCAAGATCACGCCATTGCAATTCTAAGTCTCTGATAAAACAGACTTTAAACCAACAAAGATCTAAAGAGACAAAGAAGGGCATTACATAATGGTAAAGGGATCAATGCAGGAAGAAGAGCTAGCTATCCTAAATATATATGCATCCAATACTGGAGCACCCAGATTCATAAAGCAAGTTCTTAGAGACCTACAAAGAGATTTAGACTCCCACACAATAAGAGTAGGAGACTTTAACACCCCACTCTCAATATTAGACAGATCAAAGAGACAGAAAATTCACAAGGATATTAGGGACTTGAACTCAGCTCTGGACCAAGCAGACCTAATAGACATCTACAGAACTCTCCACCACAAATCAACAGAATATACATTTTTCTCAGCACCTCATCACACTTATTCTCAAATTGACAACATTATTGGAAGTAAAACACTCCTCAGTAAATACAAAAGAATGGAAATCATAACAGAGAGTCTCTCAGACCACAGTGCAATCAAATTAGAACTCAGGATTAAGAAACTCAGTCAAAACTGCACAACTACATGGAAACTGAACAACCTGCTCCTAAATGACTACTGGGTAAATAACGAAATGAAGGCAGAAATAAAGATGTTCTTTGAAACCAATGAGAACAAAGACGCAACGTACCAGAATCTCTGGGACACATTTAAAGCAGTGTGTAGAGGGAAATTTATAGCACTAAATGCCCACAAGACAAAGCAGGAAAGATCTAAAATTGACACCCTAGCATCAAAATTAAAAGAACTAGAGAAGCAAGAGCAAACAAACTCAAAATCTAGCAGAAGACAAGTAAGAACTAAAGTCGGAGCAGAACTGAAGGAGATAGAGACACGAAAAACCCTTCAAAAAAATCAATGAATCCAGGAGCTGGTGTTTTGAAAAGATCAGCAAAACAGACCACTAGCCAGACTAATAAAAAGAAAAGAGAGAAGAATCAAATAGACCCAATAAAAAATGACATAGGGGGCCGGGCACAGTGGCTCACACCTGTAATCCCAGCACTTTGGGAGGCCAAGGAGGGCAGATCATGAGGTCAGGAGATCAAGACAATCCTGGCTAACATGGTGAAACCCTGTCTCTACTAAAAATACAAAAAATTTAGACACGCATGGTGGCAGGCGCCTGTAGTTCCAGTTACTCCAGAGGCTCACGCAGGAGAATGGTGTAAATCTGGGAGCTTGCAGTGAGCCGAGATTGTGCCACTGCACTCCAGTCTGGGTGACAGAGCAAGATTCCGTCTCAAAAAAAAAAAAACAAAAAACAAAAAAAACAAAAAAACCACAACAGTATAGGGGATATCACCACTGATCCCACAGAAATACAAACTACCATCAGAGAATACTATAAACACCTCTATGCAAATAAACTAGAAAAACTAGAAGAAATTGATAAATTCCTGGACACATACACCCTCCCAAGTCTAAACCAGGAAGAAGTCAAATCCCTAAATTGACCAATAACAAGGTCTGAAAATGAGGTAGTAATTAATAGCCTACCAACCACAAAAAAGTCCAGGACCAAACGGATTCACAGCCAGATTCTACCAGAGGTACAAAGAAGAGCTGGTACCACCACTTCTGAAACTATTCAAAACAATAGAAAAAGAGGGAATCCTCCCTAACTCGTTTTATGAGGCCAGCATCATCCTGATACCAAAACCTGGCAGAGATACAACCAAAAAAGAAAATTTCAGCCCAATATCCCTGATGAACATCAATGCAAAAATCCTCAATAAAATATTGGCAAACCGAGTCCAGCAGCACATCAAAAAGCTTATCCACCACAATCAAGTCAGCTTCATCCCTGGGATGCAAGGCTGGTTCAACATATGCAAATCAATAAACACAATCCATCACATAAACAGAACCAATGACAAAAACCACGCAATTATCTCAATAGATGCAGAAAAGGCCTTTGACAAAATTCAACACTCCTTCATGCTAAAAACTCGCAATAAACTAGGTATTGATGGGACATATCTCAAAATAATAAGAGCAATTTATGACAAACCCACAGTCAATATCATACTGAACGGGCAAAAACTGGAAACATTCCCTTTGAAAACTGGCACAAGACAGGGATGCCCTCTCTCACCACTCCTTTTCAATATAGTATTGGAAGTTCTGGCCAGGGCAATCAGGCAACAGAAAGAAATAAAGTGTATTCAAATAGGAAGAGAGGAAGTCAAATTTTCTCTCTTTGCAGATGACATGATCGTATATTTAGAAAACCCCCTCATCTCAGTCAAAAATCTCCATAAGCTGATAAGCAACTTCAGCAAAGTCTCAGGATACAAAATCAATGTGCAAAACCACAACAATTCCTATACACCAATAACAGACAAACAGAGAGCCAAATCATGAGTGAACTCCCATTCGCAATTGCTACAAAGAGAATAAAGTAATTAAGAATACAACTTACAACAGATGTGAAGGACCTCTTTAAGGAGAACTACGAACTACTGCTCAAGGAAATAAGAGAGGACACAAACAAATGGACAAACATTCCATGCTCATGGATAAAAAGAATCAGTATCGTGAAAATGGCCATACTGCCAAAGTAATTTATAGATTCAATGCTATCCCCATCGAGCTACCACTGACTTTCTTCACAGAATTGGAAAAAACTACTTTAAACTTCATATGGAACCAAAAAAGAGCCCACAGAGCCAAGACAATCCTGGGCAAGAAGAATAAACCTGGAGTCATCACGCTACCTGACTTCAAACTATACTACAAGGCTACAGTAACCAAAAAAACATGCTACTGGTACTGAAACAGATATATAGACCAATGGAACAGAACAGAGGCCTCAGAAATACCACCACACATCTACAATCATCTGGTCTTTGGCAAGTCTGACAAAAACAAGCAATGGGGAAAAGATTCCCTATTTAATAAATGGTGTTGGGAAAACTGGCTAGCCATATGCAGAAAACTGAAACTGGACCCCTTCCTTACACCTTATACAAAAATCAACTGAAGATTAATCAAAGACTTAAATGTAAGACCTAGGACCATAAAAATCCTAGAAGAAAACCTGGGCAATACCATTCAGGACATAGGCATGAGCGAAGACTTCATGTCTTAAACACTAAAAGCAATGTCAACAAAAGCCAAAATTGACAAATGGAATCTAATTAAACTAAAGAGCTTCTGCACAGCAAAACAACTATCATCAGAGTGAACAGGCAACCTACAGAATGGGAGAAAATTTTTGCAATCTATCTATCTGACAAAGGGCTAATATCCAGAATCTATAAAGAACTTAAACAAATTTACAAGAAAAAAACAAAGAACCCCATCAAAAAGTGGGCAAAGGATATGAACAGACAATTCTCAAAAGAAGACATTTATGCAGCCAACAGACATGAAAAAAAGTTCATCATCACTGGTCATTAGAGAAATGCAAATCAAAACCACAATGAGATACCATCGCATGCCAGTTAGAATGGCGAGCATTAAAAAGTCAGGAAACAACAGATGCTGGAGAGGATGCGGAGAAATGGGAACACTTTTACACTGGTCGATTGGAGTGTAAATTAGTTCAACCATTGTGGAAGATAGTGTGGCGATTCCTCAAGGATCTAGAACTAGAAATACCATTTGACCCAGCAATCCATTTACTGGGCATATACACAAAGAATTATAAATCATTCTACTATAAAAATACATGCACATGTATGTTTATTGTGGCACTATTCACAATAGCAAAGACTTGGAACCAACCCAAATGTCCATCAATAATAGACTGAATAAAGAAAATGTGGCACATATACACCATGGAATGCTATGCAGCCATGAAAAAGGATGAGTTCATGTCCTTTGCAGGGATATGGATGAAGCTGGAAACCAACATTCTCAGCAAACTATCACAAGACCAGAAAACCAAACACCACATGTTCTCACTCATAAATGGGAGTTGAACAATGAGAACACATGGATATAGGGAGGGGAGCATCACACACCCGAGCCTATTGAGGGGTAGGGATCTAGGGGAGGGATAACACTAGGAGAAATACCTAATGTAGGTGGCAGATAGAATAGTCTTAATTTTAACGAATTCCAGTTTATCAATTTTTTTTTTTTTTTTTTTTTTTTTATACAGAATCTCACTTTGTCATCAGGCTGGAGTGCAGTGGTGCAATCTCGGCTCACTGCAACCTCCAACTCCCAGATTCAAGCGATTCTCCTGCCTCAGCCTCCCGAGTAGCTGGGATTACAGGCATGTGCCATCACTGGCTAATTTTTTTAATTTTTTGGTAGAGACGGGGTTTCACCATGTTGGGCAGGCTGGTCTCGAACTCCTGGCCTCCAGTGATGCACCTGCCTCGAACTCCCAAAGTCCTGGGATTGCAGGCATGAGCCACCTTGCCTGGCCTCTATCACCTATTTTCTTTAGTGCTAACATGTTTTGTGTCCTGTTTAATAATGCTTTGCCTATCCTAAGGTCATGAAGTAATTCTATTATGTCATCTACTAGAAACCTCATTGTTTTACTTTCCATATTTAAGGCTGTGATACATTTGGAATGTATTTTGTTTGTTGTGTAGTAGAGATCAACATTCATTTAATTTCCAAGATATAAATCTAAATTTCCTAGCACCATCTTATTTAAAAGACAGCCCTTTGCAGACTGGGGTTTAGTGCTACCTTTAAATAAATAAATACCCACAGGTCTGTTTCCAGATTGTTGCATTTTATGCCACTGTGTATTTTTGCACTAATGCCTCAGTTGTTTAATTAATGTAGTTTTGTAATAAACCTTAATGTTCCAGAGTATAATCTCGGATCTGTGTTTAAGATTGTTTTAGCTGTTATTATCCTTTCTTATTTCCATGTAATTTTATCGTTAGTTTCTCAACTTCCACACACAAAAATAACTTTTGACACTTTAATTGGGATTGCATTGAAGTTATGGATTTTTTTTAAAAATTTTACTTTTAGAATATTAAATTTTCAATCCAAGAACAAGATTTATCATTCAATCTGGTCATGCCTTGTTTAATTTGTATAATGTTTCATAGTTCTCTGTGTTGATGCTGTGCACAATTTTTGTTAAATCTATTTCTGGCATTTGATTTTTGGACTATATTGATTTTTTAAAACTTTTAGTTTTCATATTGGTGTGTGTGTGAGAGAGAGTTTTTTATATTGGTTTTTGATCCAGGGACCTTTGTGGATTATTTGTTAATTCTAATATTTTATCTGTTTAATCTATCTTGTGTCATATTGCTCTACCTAAAGAATTTTCTTTAAAAAATTTTATAGTATAATTGTGCTGGCAATGGATTTTTTTTAGTTTTTGTCTGTCTGAAAAAAAAAAATCTTTATTTTTTCCTTTCTTTGTGAAAGTTATTTTACTTGGCATAGAATCCTTGATTGTCATTTTCTTTTTTATCACTTTACAAATGTCTTTACAATGGCTTCAGCCTTGGATTGTTTGTGACTAGAAATCTGATATGTTATTCTTTTCCTGTATGTATCATTTTTCTCTGGCTGTAATGATTTTCTCTTTATCTTTGGTTTTCAGGTTTGATTGTGGTGCGTTCTTTGTTGGTATTTATTTTGCTTCACATTCTCTGAGTTTCTTGGATGTGCGGATTGGTGATTTTATGTTTGGAAAACATTTGGCCATTATCTCTTCAAATATTTTTCTGCCACATTCTCTCTCCAGTTTCTTTCCAAGATTCCAGTTGCACCCATAAATATATACAGCTACTATGCAACCACAAAAATTAAAAATTAACAAAAGATATAATTTTATAAGCTGCCAAAAAAAAAACAAAGCACAATAAAAGATTCCAATGGCAAAAATGTTAGACCTTTTGATATTGTCCCATTATCCCCAAGCTCTTACATGCTCTGCAGGTTTTTTGTTTGGTTGATTGGTTAACTGATCATTGAAAGTCTTTTTTTCTGTTTGGTGAATTTTTATTGACCGATCTTCAAGTTCGCTGAATTTGTTCTTAAACTGTGACTAGTCTAGTGATGAGTTTATTGACAATATTTTTATATCTTTGATTGCATTTGTCATTTCTAGCATTTTGACTTGATCCTTTTTTGTAGTTTCCATCTCTCTGCTAAAACCCTCTATTTATTCATCCACCTTGTCTACTAGAACAGGAATTGGCAAACTGAAGACCACCACCTGTTTTTGCATATAAAATTGTATTGGGACATAGCCATGTCCTTTTATTTATGTATTGCCTGTGGCTGGTTCTGTGCTACAATGGTTGAACTGAGTAGTTGTGACAGAGAACATAGGGCCCACAAGGCCTATATGGCCATTTACAGAAAAAGCATGCTCACCCCTGAAATAGAACATTTAACATGTAAATCATAAGTATTTTAAATCCTTTGTTTGTTCCTACATCTGAGTCACACTCCCATCTAGTTCTATTGGTTGTTTTATGTTTAACATTATGTTTTCCTAAACCAGTTTGTATATTGTGTGTATTTCTGTTGAAAACCAGACATTTTTATGTCAGGTGATAGAAACTAGGATAAATAGTTTATGACTTGAAGCGAGCATGCCTATTCTTTTTCCAGGCTTTTAGTTGAGCTAGATTTGGGTTTTGTCATCATGCACCCTTAGTGCTCCAATCCCCAGATCTTCTGGTGTTATCTTCTGCTTAGGTTGGGGTTGGTGTACTGATTTTTTTTTTCTTTCAATGTTTGTTCCACCCTCAGGTTTATATCTTCTGTTTGCACCTGTGCCTCAGAGAGTCTGTCTGGCTCTTGCCTCTGTACTAACATTAGATTGGTATTACTAGATTGGTGACATCTAGCAACACCGGATGGTTGGTTGTGGCATTAGGTCGGTGTTTAACACTGGGAAACCTGTTGGTGTGGGGCAGGGAGATATTCTCTGATCTTCTGGTCCATCCTCAGTCTTAGTTTGGTACTATGCTCCTGCATTTGGGAGATGGGTTATTTCAGTGATCCGGTTCCTTCTGCCAGCAACAGGTTATCTGTAAAAATTTCAGCCCAAGATATGTTCTTATTCCTACTTCAAAGATAGTCTTGCTGTTGTTGCTTTATTTTGTTTATTTGTTTTTGATTTTTTCCGTTCCATTCCCTGAGACCCAATCAGTCTTCAACTGTGGCCTGAGTATAAGAGAATTTGGTCTTATTCCTTTGGTAGCTTAAGGCTTTTGTTCCATAAGGAAGAAAGAGTATAAAGATCCAGAAAGGCTTTGTGTCCTTCCTCAATAGGTGCTATTCCACTTCCTCAGGCCTGCAACCAGAAATTGAAATGAATTTCAATTTATCCCAATATGAGACTCTCCTTATGAGGATAAATCACATTCAAACCGTTAAAGGTAGCTTTGCTATAAATTTTTTTAAATTAAAAAACTCCCAAACCCAAAAAACTAGTCACTTTCATGTGCAGGGAAGAGGGACACAATTAGGGATATTTTGGTATTAATATTATAAAAATAACACACAAAATAGTTACATTTTCAAACAGGTTGACAGCATATACAGTAAGAATGAGTTTACCTCCTACTCCTGCTTTCTAGTACCAGAAGTAACCCCCATTAACACACACACACACACACACACCCCTTTTTGTACTCTTAATAGACACTTATCCTTTAATGCTATATGATGGAAATATGCATTTAATTAAAGACCTGGGCATTCCTGTGTCTCTGGAAGTTTTGATTATGTTATTTTTTATATTTTATAAATATATTTTTGTTCTCTCCTTCAGGTACAAAAATTACGTATATGGTGTAATTCAATTGTCCTAATTAGCTATTATGTCCATAGAAATTTTACATTTTTAAAATTCTTTTTCATTTCATTTGTTCATTCTCCTTGTTCTAGTCTTCCACATCCTTAACTGTGTTTTCAGCTATAGTTGGGTTTTTTTTTGTTGTTTTTTTTTTTTGTTTTTTTGCTGCTTCCTATCTAGCTATATAAGCTAGATAAGAAGCTTAAAATAAAAGCTAGATAAGAAGCAGCAAAAAAATAACAACCATTTTTACTTGTTTCTTCCTTTTTTTCCTGTTCTCTACCAGCTTGTAACTTAAGTCCTTCTGTTTTCTTATCATGTCCTTTTGGAACTCTTAAATATTTTCTCTGAAATAGTATTTCAAATAAACTGCTTCTTTGAAAATTCACATAATAGAAGGTTTTTGTTTTATACGTTCTAGATGTGACACAAATTCTCTGCTATAAATAGGTTTTGTGTCTTTCTTTTTTTGTGTATGTAATTCATTTCAAGAAGGAGAATAAGGTAGAAATACCTGTACTTCACTATCTTTGATACCTTTGAAGCCCTGAAAACGAACCTACATGATTCCTTAGGGTGGATCTTCAAAGGGGAAAGCAGTTCTAGGTCCATGAAAGAACAGGGACTGGAAACAGTCCAGACATATTTTTCCCGGAACATGCTGATGCTCTTAATGGTGTCTGGGCTTATAAAATCTAAGAGTTTGGCATTAAGATCTGCAAACTTAAAACCCTACATGCCTGGCCTTCTTGGTTGAGCTTAGAATTCAAATAGTAATATGGTGTTTTTATATAGTGGATGTTCAGATATTGGATTCATTTGATGTAAAGTGTGTATTACAATTTTCATCAGTTATAGTAAGCATTCAATTAATGTTAAATATTTCCATAATAATTATTTTTCTTAAGCTACTGTACAAACAACATCTATTTATAATTACAGGAACAACCCTATGCATTATAATTTTGTGGCAGGAAAAGGCAACGGAAATAGTGGCCCAATCAGTAATCCTTTCATTTTCCTAATTTGATTTTTGGGGCTGAACTAAGTAAGGTCCTTGGAGCTTTTACACATTTAAGGAATGGAGGTACTGTCAGTTAAAGTAGGTCTGCTGCTGATTAAATGTGTGGGATTCCAGTAACTAAATGAATAAATGAAAGAGATTTAACTTCATCTACACACTACATTTGTGGAGCTCATATTGGTTCCACACACAAATTTTAAAATTCTAAGAATAAAGAGATAAAAAAACATGTACTGGTGTTTAAAATAAAATATAAAAGAGATGAAAATATATAATAGTGTTTAGTGGCTTTAAAACATATCTTTCACTGTTATTAATCAATCAAGCCAACAAAAAATGAAAAGAATCTTAGGCACAGTAGCTCATGCCTGTAATCCCAGTAATTCGGGGGACCAAGATGGGAGGATTGCTTGATGTCAGAAGCCTGAGACTAGCTTGGACAACAAAGTGAAATCCCGTCTCTACAAAAACTTTTAAAAATCAGCCATGTGTTGTGGCATGCACCTGTAGTCTCAGCAACTCAGGAGGCTGAGGCAGGAGGATCACTTGAGCCCAGGAGTTTGAGGTTGCACCACTGCACTCCAGCCTGGGCAACAAGAGTCAGACCCTGTCTCTGAAAAGAAACAAACAAACAAATAAAAACTCAACACTTTAAAAACTAAGATTCGATATATACAATTATCCATATATTTAATATGTATATGTAAATACAAATGAGATCCCTTCAAGTCAGCATCTGCACAGCAAAGGATACAATCAACAATGAGAAAAAAAAAAAAACCCACAGAACAGGAGAAAATATTTTCAAGCTACCTATCTGTCAGGATCTAATAACCCAAATATATAAGGAGCTCACACAACTCTATAGGAAAAAAAATCTAATAATATAATCAAAAGATGGGCAAAAGTTGAGTTCAGCTCACTCTTTTCCCCACTGTGATAGTACTACTGAAAAAAATCTGTCCTTACTGTTTTAGTGATGTCTGGCTTTGTTTATCTTTGACAGTGCTTAACAGCATGGAGTGTTTCCAGATCATTTTGTTTCAAGTCCAGCAGAGTCGCTACCTTCCTTGTACTTCAATTTCCTCATCTGAAAACAAAAATAATCATAGTAGGTTTGTAGACAGGATTATGAGTGAATCCATGTAATTCAATTAGAACAGGGCCTATAATGGCTATATAAAGGCTATAATGTTGATTTTTACTTATTGTCACAGTCTCTATTCTTCAAGCAACATGCTACCCATAAATTGATGGAAAATTGACAAAAGGAAATATATTTGCATATATATATATATATATATATATATATATATATATATATATATATATGTCAAACAGTGGATTTAATAAAAGGTACCCTTATAAATAAACAAGGAAAAGATGAATGTTCTAATAGAAATCTTTGCAGAGAGCAGGGACAGACAATTCATAATTAAAACCAAAAAAAATTTTACTGAAATAATGGGAAAAGATATTTGACCAAATAATTGAGAAATGCAAAAAAAAAACCCAAAACAAACAAACAAAAAATCCAAACAAAAAAACAGCAACGAGATATCATTTGTCTTTTATAAGCCTTGCAAAGATAAACTCATAAAAGGGAAAATTACAATATCCAGTATTGGTGTGAATATAGAAAAGTGTACAGTCATTCTTGCCTTCTCGGAGTTAGGAAATATAATACATTTTCCAGGAAGCAATGTTTCGGCAAGTATAAAAATTTAACCTATGTATAAATACTCACAAAGCAATTCTTTTTCTAGAAATATAGCTCCAGAAAATTACCAGGAAAAAAATACATATATATATATAAAAATAGTAACCCTTACATTGCAAAGAAATGGGAATACCTAAATGCTTATTTATAGATATTTGGTTAAATAAATCATGATATAAGAGAATGTCAGAAACCTATTTACATATTATGCTGTTTTTATTTATTGAATGAAATTCATTGACTAGAAAAATGTCTACAGCACAATAATGTGTGATAGAAGCAGACTGTTTATACAGCAAGTAAAATGCAGTAGTTATATGTGGTTGGGTGGATTTGGCTGGTGTTATTTGAATTCATGTAAGCATTTATTTTTGTAAGCCACTAATTAAGACCAAGCCACTTGTGTTTTTCGAAAACCTGAAAACCACAAAAGTGGCTTGGTCTTAAGTAGTGGCTGAAGAACAAATACTGAATTTTTAGGACTAAAGCAGTGAGATTAAAGCAGTGCCCACAAAAAGCTCATTTTCATAGCATTATGTAGTAGGAACACTAGCAAGAAACCCCCTGCTGGAGTTCAGTTAGAAATTTACTTGTGGACTTAGGAAGATTTGGAGAGACATGGTACTCGTCAAAACCATAACTTAGTTCTTGACTAGCATCGGGGAGTAAAGGAAAGCATTAAAAAGAAAAAGGCATAAAGACTGTTCCCATTTGCATCTAGTCACTGTTGGTTAGCCATGTAAGCATTGCTTAGAGATTAACTAGAGGTAAAAATCAGACTTTGAGTGAGTGTAGAAGATGGATGAGAGGTGAATGAAGAGAATAATGCACTAATATATTTAATCCTTACAACAGTCCTATAAGGAAAGCACAACAATTTTTCCAATTTTCCAGATGAAGGAATTTAGGTACAGAGAGGATAGGTCATACAATTACTTATTAAATCCTTAGCCTGGGGTGTTTAGGATGTATGTATACCAGTGCTTTTCAAATTTAATTTGTAGCATGTGGAAGTGTTGGGACTGCTGGCAGAAGTTGCAAACAGGTGGTCCAGAGGCAGATCCAGCTTGTAGATTGTTTTCTTTGGCCGGTACAATGTTTTCTGTTTGCTCGTTTATTTCATTTTGTTTTTGACACATGGTAGATATTTTAAAATCACAAAATTCCACATAAAAATTCAGATCACCAGTTTGTTTCTTTGCTTTTGAAGAAAATCAGATCTGGCAACACTCAGTTCCGCACTGAAGCCATCTGCCTGGTCTGAGTTGAGGCAATCCCCTTTGGATGAAGCATACACCCTCCACTCAGCCTGCCTCACTCCTTCATATGAAAACTGGTTTGGCCATTGTGTATATTAGAATTTATGGGGGCTTTTTGCTAGAGAACATAGAAAGGCATTTAAAGTACTCTTAATATTCTTGAAAGGTTGAAAGATGGCAATCTACTCCTTTGCAACTTAGATGTGACTGGTGTGGAAAGAAGATAGAAATTATTCCAACTAACCCTGCAGTATATCTTGGCATTTTCTTCAGCCTGACAAAGAAAATCTACTCTCCTACCATTATTAAGAAATTAATATTTTGCTAATGGTTTGTTAGGAGAGTGAAGTTTACGGTTACATCACACCCAAAAAGCAAAATTATTTAAAAAATTCAAAATGATAAATGCATGAGGTGATGAATACATTAAATATCCTGAATTGATCATTATAAAACATAGATAGGTATGGAAGCATCAAATTTTACCACATATACATGTACAATTACAATGCATCAATTAAAAAATAAAACCGAAATAAATAATTTGTTGTTTTAAAAAAGAAGAAAAACATACCAATGAGGCATCTCTCCTTTTCCTCCAAAGTTTTCCTTCAACTACCAGCACCCACATCTGGCCTACCCTACTTTCTTTGGTCTCCTAAATCAAGCACATTCTACTTCTAAGAGTTTACCCTTTTCTTATGCAGAGCAATTTAGTTTTTTCTTATTCTTTTAGCTTCACAAATAATACTGTAAATATTTCCAAAGGACCCTCCTTAGAATCAAAGCTTCTTTGAAAACTACAAAATGATTATAAATAACTGATTTATCTTCTTTTATAATTGTTTTTTTCCTTTCTCCCTTGTATTTTCATTCTTCTGAACTGATGAGTCTTCTGTACCATTGAGACAGCACCTGACTGGGAGCAAAAACACCCACATTTTAGTCCTATCTCCCACTGGCTAACTGGATTGCTTTGGGAAAGTTGCATACATTTTGGGCTCTCAGTTTTGTCACTTGTAAATGAGAATATCATAAGTACATTTCCTATATAACAGGGTTATTTTTCATATCAAATATAGTCTTATAACCTGAGCACCCTTAGAAAATAAAAATTGTGCCGGGCGCGGTGGCTCAAGCCTGTAATCCCAGCACTTTGGGAGGCCGAGACGGGCGGATCACGAGGTCAGGAGATCGAGACCATCCTGGCAAACATGGTGAAACCCCGTCTCTATTAAATACAAAAAAAAAAAAACTAGCCGGGCGAGGTGGCGGGCGCCTGTAGTCCCAGCTACTTGGGAGGCTGAGGCCGGAGAATGGCGTGAACCCGGGAGGCGGAGCTTGCAGTGAGCTGAGATCCGGCCACTGCACTCCAGCCTGGGTGACAGAGCGAGACTCCGTCTAAAAAAAAAAAAAAAAAAAAAAAAGAAAATAAAAATTGTATTTGTTTTAAATAAGTACATATTAAAATTTTCTAGAACCTCGGTTTTCAGATAACAAGCACCTTTTCTTGAACACTCAGTATGTTCCAAGCACAGTGCTAAATATTTTGTAAACACTTCCTATATTAATCTTCTATGTGGCCCTTCGAAGCAGCAATGATATGTGTTTTCCATCTAAAGAAACTGCAACACATACACGTTAAATAACTTGCCACAGGCCATCTGTCTGAGTCAAAAGTCCATGTTCTCTTAATGACACCACACTGCTTCTACAGCTCAGCTCTCTCCTTCAACGGACACATTGTGCCACCCACCTATTAACCGGTTACTCTCTGGATCTACCTAGGAAGGATTACAAAATTGTTTGACTTTGCAAACATTTTTGGATTCTCATGCATACAACCTCAGGGTTCAAAACGTATGCAACCTGAGAGCATTTTATATCAAGGATTCAGTGTTTGAGTGCAGTATTTAGTAGAAGTATGGTATATATACAGCAATTTTATTGACAAATAGTGTTTTTCTATTCAGTCTTAACCCGTATCAGTCAGTTCTAGCTTCTTGCAAACTTGGAAGCAAGGAAATTAGGGTCCAGAAAAGAATACAAACTATCCATTAAGTTTGATTGTTAAAACATACTGGAAAAACATATTTTGAAAAAGAAATCAACAAAGCTGGTGGATTTGATGAAGGTTGAAGTGGAGCATTTGAAGTGATTCGGGCTCAGAAAACAATACTCCAAAATGAAGGCCTCAGCAGCATCCTCAGAAGCAGAAGTTTTTCTCTGACTTTGTCCTGCCTTCCTGTCTCTCTGTCCCCTTCTCCCTCGAGGCTAGCCGTAGAAACTAGAATCCCTCTTCCCCAAGGATGATCAGAAAAAACAGAACCTCTTTTCCTGAAAGCCAGTCGTAAAACCTAAAAATGCTACTCTAATTTTCCCTCCATCTTTCTGTGTAAAAACTGGCCGTAAAGAAATCATCTGACCTACCTTGTTTGACTGTAGGTCATAAGATCCCCATTCCAGAGAGGGCCCTGCCCCACACCCAGAAGGAAGGAATGCTGCTCAGAGAGGCCAAGAAGCAGCTAGGCAGACGGGCATTGCTGGGTTTCCCCACTCACTCTATTAGCATTAGATCATGCCCTTTTTATCCAATCATACATCCACATGGCTATCTGCAGCTTGTTGAACCTAAGCATATAAATGGACAATTTGCCCTGTATCTTTGGGCCTTCATTCTGAAGTCTCCCATACATGTATATTAAATAAATTCATATGCCTTTTCTCATATTCATCTGCCTCTTGTCAGTGATTTTCAGGAAATCCTCATAGGGTAAAGGAGAACTTCTCCTGTGGCCCCTACAAAGCCTCAACATGACCACCAACACGCAAACCCTATCGTGGTTTGTTTGTTTGGTTTTCATTTTCAAATTATCTTGAGTTGATATGGCAACACAGTCTCAGAGCACACCCTCTCCTCTTTTCTGAAGAGGCCCCTTGCAATGCTCTTTGAGAGGTGGTTTTAGAATGGGAGAGAGAGATGTAGCCAAAATAACTGAAAAGAGTACCTCCTGGATTTTTCCGAACATTACAGAAAAGAGATTCACAAAAAAAAAAAAAATGATGTTCCTTTCTACAGACTAGGTGAGAACTGAGTTTCCAATTTGATTGGCAGTGTTGTAATGTCAGCATAATACTAAGTTTGTATGATAATAAGATATGTTGCATAATTTATGCTTCTAGTAATATTTCCAAGGCTGTCAATTCTATTTTGTCTAAAAGTAATCACAAAGAACTAAATAATAATTAGATTTTTTTTCCCACTCTTCTACCCATAGCCATCTATTTTGGAAGGCACTCATCGTTTGGATACAAACTGAATCTCTTTAATCTTAAAAGGACTAGAGAGGATACTGTCTTTGATCAGCCTGCTGGTACTGTGTATTTGTGGGAAGTGGCCCCTCATTCAAATTAAATCTGGGAAAACTCCCAAACATTGGCTAATTCGGTAGTCATGGTCCTACCTGTGAGGGGCCTGAGAATTTGGCAAGCACCAAGGTGGTGGAAGAAGGCCCAGAAAGGTTTTTCTGGCTTGTGAATTGTCACTCATCCATGCTCTACCTTCCTCAAGCTTGAGGCTCATTCATAGTGAGAGAAAAGAATTGGCATGTCCGGCAGCAGTGATTTCAACTCACTGAAAATAAGAAACCTAGTATAGTACACATGGAGACCACAAGGGGATATGGAGAAGCTGAAACTCCTTAGAGACAAAAATATCTAACATGCTGACTATAACAAAAAGAAAAGCTGAATTCTGACCTCCAAAACAACAAACTTAAAAGGGCCAGGGGATGCATTTATTGTATTATTTTTTAGAAATTGGTAGTTAAAAAAGAAGTATTATCCCAGGGATAATGGTCTCTTATAGCTATGTAAATATCAAGGGAAAATCAGGATATCTGTTTCCCAAAAACAAATTGGATATATCATTTTAGATTTTGATATATCTAAAGTTCAGTGACAAAGATCACTATTTTGCCAAATGAGAGATGTACACTGAGCCATTTTGTCTGATTATATAGGTGTGGTTAAATAACAACTGTACCATTGTCTATTAGTAACTATCTTTTTCTAATACAGAGGAACATGGAATTATTACCTATTGTAGCAATCTATTAACTCAGGGGAAGAAAGCAATAGATTCAGTCATTTGGTGGTTATTCTCTTTTTAGGGCATCTTATATACTTTAATACAAGGTATGACTATAAGAGAGTAAGACTAGTGTTTAAATAAGTATGCAAGCATAATTGTATTTGAAGGAATTTTGTCCTCTTCAAGATAATCATTTTGGCTGTACACATGGTAATTATCAGTTCCAAATTGTCCAGGACAGACAATCCAGATGTTCTATAATTTTATTATGCTGAATAAAGGCGATTAGTTAAAGGTAGAATGAGATATTACTTAATCTTAATAATTTTGTAAGACATTTCACTGATATTTATAAATCAGGAAAAATCCTTGGTCAAACCATGTATTGTGATTTGGGGTCCAGGAAATATGGTTACAGAAGCTATGCAGTTATTCTAGCAATATGTAGAACTCTTTCTCACAACTGCCTCCAGAATCAGTTTATGAGTCACACAAGGAAATCACTGTCATTACTTTATCTCACTATGAGATATGTTTCTACAGCAGAGCTTAAAAGCATCTCAGCATCCGACTTGCTTTGCACAGGTCTCCTAAGCTGACTCCTGAGTATAGCGCTTCCACATTAGACTGATGCTAAAATGTTGAAAAGAACATGACTCCCACTCTTAGAGGTTTCATTACTAAAATGCTGAAAATATAGGATTCTGGGGACAGTACTATGGTGAGGTATAGTACATTACAATAAATGCAGTGGAAGCTTTTATCCTAGGGATTTAAAATGCCCTCATCATTTCCACATGTAACTTCCCCATGGATCACTCCATTAGCCTACAGGTATTAATGAGTGATTTATTTGTGCCTAGTGCTGTAGCAAGTACAGCTAACTAGTTTGCCGTTTGCAGAAAGGCACAGTCAGTTCCGATTTTAATAAGAGAAATAAATGAACTAAGAAATTAAATCATTAGCCTGAGTTCACATAATAACACACTGGTAGTCTCTGTAGGGAAAGTCAGCTTTCTAAATCCTGGCTCAGTGATCTTTCATGAATAACTCTCCTATTCACTCACGCTAAACACACACACACACACACCCCTAACTTTTCTAAAACACTTAATATCATGATTGTTGATGGTTTTTGTTCTGACCATGTTGTATCTACTTAAGGATGTTCAGAGCAGTGTATGGGGATGTGGGATGTGGGGAGTGAAAGGTACCAGAATATGCCACCCAAAATTTTGCCACTTTGGCATAAGGATAATTTTGAGCTAAAGGCAATTGAGAATCAACAGAGGCAGGAAAAGCTCTTTACCTTCTCCTATCTAAAAATAAAATATAGATTTACATTTTTATAAAAGAAATGTATATTTGTAACGGAAATTTCCATTTGTAAAGATGTATCTTACCAGGAAGAGAGCTAGTCTTCAGGAGACAACTCTGCATAACAAGACAACCCTTATTTATCATCCATTGCCTCCTCCCATCTTCCCATAACTTGTCTCTCTTGCCCCAAAGCCCCAAACCCTTTTTCTTTGTTTTGTTTTGTTTTGTTTTAGACAGAGTCTTGCTCTGTGACCCAGGCTGGAGTGCAGTGGTGCGATCTCAACTCACTGCAACCTCTGCCTCCAAGGTTCAAGAGATTCTCATGTCTCTGCCTCTCAAGTAGCTGGGATTACAGGCATGCACAACCATGCCCAGCTAATTTTTGTATTTTTAGTAGGGACGAGGTTTTTCCATGTTGATGAGGCTGGTCTCAAACTCCTGGCCTCAAGCGATCCACCTGCCTCTGACTCCCAGAGTGCTAGGATTACAGGTGCGAGCCACCACGCCTGTCCTCAAAACCCCTTTTCTTTCATTTAGCCTATGTATTAGTTCATTTTCATACTGCTATAAAGACATAGCTAAGACTGGGTAATTTATAAAGGAAAGAGATTTAACTGTCTCACAGTTCAGCATGGCTGGGGAAACTCAGGACACTTACGATCATGGCGGAAGGCAAAGGGGAAGCAAGTCACCTTCTTTACAAGGAGGCAGGAAGGAGAAGTGGGAGTGAAGTGGAAAGGGCCCCTTATAAAACCATCAGATCTTGTGAGAACTCATTCACTATCATGAGAACGGCATGGGGGAATCCACCCCCTTGACTCAGTTACCTCCACCTGGTCTCTCCTTTGACATGTGGGGATTATGGGGATTATAATTCAAGTTGAGATTTGGGTGAGGACATAAAGCTTAACCATATTAGCCTAAAGTGGTACATGCTTCAATCATCTACTGCTTCCATGAGCCACAATTTTGTGTGTGAACCTCTATAGTTTAACTCTCTTATTCATCTGTCTTTTATTAGTTTGATCCAGGGACCCCAGTCATTGCACCTAGGAGGGTAGAGGGGAGAAGACTTGTTTTCTCCTCTAAGAGGGATCGTAAAACTCATAGCATAATTTATTCTAGGTCTGGTGAAGGTAGTTTTAAAAGACTATAAATCCACAAATAACCTTACTGGGCTCACCTATTTGAAAGCATAAGGAGAAGAGATATCTCCTACCTGAGTTAAGACAAAAGGATAAAAAGTTATTCTCAGAGAGTAGCTACCCACTAGTCAGGAGAGAAAATAAAAAAGGCTTCTATAAACATAAGTTTGCAGTTTGCTTACTTGTGGCTGACAGGTACCCTGACATGTCTCACACCTATGAATTCCTGGCTGAGTGAGGTACTGGTTATAGATCACTGAAGAAAGGTAGGAAAAATGATTGGAATAAGAACTTTGGTCCCATGTTGTCAGCTTAATGGAAAAGCCCAAATAAACCTGGGAATAGGGTGGTAGAATCAAAAAAATTCCTGCCAAGATGCCATAGGCAATTCTTCATACCTCTTCCAATCTACAACTGTTCTTATCATTGTGGTCCTTGAGTTCCAATGAACATGTTTATTTATTTGGGGCAAAAAAATAAACTATTAGCTGAATTTATTACTCCCTGTGTGCCAGGCACCATATTGCTTATTTTAAATGCAATCTTTCAATTTATCCTCACAAGAATCTTCTGAGGTAGATTCTATTATTACCCCTATTCAATGGATGAGGAAACTGAAGCTTAGAAGGTTTAAGCAGAATATCCTTAATCCTACTACAAAACAGCAATAGAACTAAAGCTGCCAAGTAAATTGGTCTGACTCCATTTGGTCTTCATAATGGCCCTGTGAGAAAAGTGAGGGGGAAAATAGAGACTCCTGCCAGATTTTTTATTTATTCCTTCATTGAACAATTATTTGACTTATACACTGAACTGGTCACTGTGTATGCACAGAGAATATGGTGGTAAACAAAACAGACCTAATTAGTATTCTCATGGAGCTTAGCATTAGTGGGGGAATATTATTAAAGCAAAATCTCCTCCAAGCCCAGAAAGTGTCTCCACAAAGGTAATAGAGGTTGAAAACAAGTTTATTATTGGATAAGCAACATTCAAGGGATGATATGCTGAGAAAAAAATAAAAATAAAAAAAGAATGAGTAACAAATCAAAATGTGATGCAGAGCACAGGCAATTCACTAAAGAAATTAAAAGGTGGAAAGAAATCGCGCTCTTATATACAAGTAAGTGGATACAACACATTACATTCATAGTCTCAGATAAAATGGCTAATTTTCTTTTATCTTTATGATTAAAGGTAGGTTTTGCCTTTTGGAGTCAGGTGCCAGCTGAACTTAGGCCTGTATCCTCCCAGGAGACTGGGAAATAAGATGTTATCTTTTTTGATTATTACATTTCAAAGACATGGCTCTCAGATCACTGGGGAAATATTCTTGTGTTGTGAGACTGGCAAGAAGGTTGTTTAGTCATAAGAAACATTTATGTACATTTAAAAAGGGCAGAGAAAGAAATTCTGAGAGAAAAGGAAGGGGGGGCCTCTTCCCTTATTTTCAATGTGGAGACTTTAAACCTCTTCTTTTAACAGGCATATTTTCCCTTACATCACTAAGTGGGGAAAGTTAAGCAATCAGCAAACACTTGCATAAATACATAATTATACATCTTGATAAATTTTATGAAACCAGTGTGCTGTGAGAGAAAATAACAAAGGGAGTTTTCTAGTCTAGGAATTGTTCCCCAAAGAGGTTTTCTACATGCCTAAGCAATGGGCATTAATTAGTTTCTTGCTGGATACAAAGAGCTTTGCAGGAGAAGACAACACCAAGTGTGAAATCTCTGAGGTGAGAGCTTGTGATCTTCAAGGAACTAAAAGGAGAGTATTGCAAGAACAAATTCAACTAGAAAGCAAGTGACAGGAGCATTTCATACGTGGCT
The DNA here is from genome assembly GCF_003255815.1 of Theropithecus gelada. NCBI lineage: Eukaryota > Metazoa > Chordata > Mammalia > Primates > Cercopithecidae > Theropithecus > Theropithecus gelada. Next base: position 112,017,838 of record NC_037689.1, on the reverse strand, counting down.
AGAGTTATAGTGAGGTGTCTCTCAATCAAGGAACATATGACAATAAGGGAAACTTGAATGCCCTCTGAGCTTGAGGCTTTAAAATTAACACCTCGTCAATGAGAGGAGAAAGTTGTTCAGTCAACGGAAAGAAAGAAAATGACTCCCAGACTTGATAGATGGTTCAATGAAATCATTAGCACATCCAAAGAAAGGAATTAGGAGATTTGGCCAGCTACGAAAATAGAAACAAAATGTCACTGAGACAAGCAAAGATTATCCCAAACAAGCAGTATTTGGAATGCCCTAGCTGAAAGATAAAATATTTTGTTCACCAATTAAAATTTTGTTAATATTTAGTTATCTCATGTAGCATGCCTCTGAGGAGAGAATAAACTGGGGAGAGACAGAGAATCCAATTCCACTTGGCAGTTTTATTTCTTAATGTCAGATTATTGTAAAATAGTAAGTTGAGTTTAATTAATGTGAATCTGTTCTGCTGAGAATTCTGATTTTCATGTCTGTAAAAGCTGAAAGCCCCTATGTAAGGGCCTATCTGGGCACTTCTCTGGCCTTCCTCGTCATTCTTATCTGTGCCATCATTTAATTTCCAATAAAAACTTCTGTAGCCCACTTACTCACCCTGGGTCTCTTCACCTATTTTTCTTCACTCATGGGGTTTTGATCTATCTTCTTTCTCTACCTTGGTTGCCATTTATTGTGCCGTCTAGATCCTTTTCCCCCAGGTTGCCTATAAAACATTATGAATGTATTGTCATCTTTCCCCCTTATTCAACCATTTACTCAAAACTGATATGATGCAAAAGAATTGTTGTTACTAGATTTGGAGAGTGAGATAAGTTCTTACCAGGTTTGCCCCCTGTCTTCTTCCTATCACCTAGCCCACAGTGTTTACTGAAGAGCAGAGGGATAAGATCTGTTCTTCTAGTAACCTTATCAACTCTCACTTGCTTATGATCCCAGGAGGTGACATCTTCCTTGACTCCCCAACTCCCTTTTTAAATACGATTTTTGCCTCAATCATGTTATTATAGCTAAGTGTTGTCATATATATATCGTTGAGTGTAGTGGACAAGTACGAATGTACTGTAGGGAGGCTTCCTAGGTTCAAACCCAGATTCTAATAATAGGTGTTAGGCAAATTACTTGGCCTTTTGTGTCTTAGTTTCCTCATCTATGAAACAGGGCTAGTAAAACTATCTACTTCATAAAGGATTATTAAGATAAAACACAAAAAGCACTTGAAGAATCTGACACCTGTAAAGTGCTCAAATGATAGCAAATGCCATACTTTTCTATATATATTCTTTTGTGCCAACTTTTCTCATATTAGACTAAAAGCCTTCATGTGTGTGATACACCCCCAAGAGGTAATCAGATTTTTATAATGTCCTTCCTTTTCCAAGTGGCAATGAAGTAAAGCCCTTCTGACACTTGTAATTCTTCAGTGATTTTTTTTTTTAAAATTGGGATGGAGTTTCACTCTTGTTGCCAGGCTGGAGTGCAATGGTATAATCTCGGCTCACTGCAACCTCCAACTCCTGGGTTCAAGTGATTCTTCTGCCTCAGCCTCCTGAGTAGCTGAGATTACAGGTGCACACCACCATACCTGGTCAATTTTTGTGTTTTTAGTAGAGACGGGGTTTCACCATGTTGACCAGGCTGGTCTCGAACTCCTGACCTCAGGTGATCCTCATGCCTTGGCCTCCCAAAGTGCTGGGATTGCAGGCCTGAGCCACCGCCCCCGGCCTATTCTTCAGTAATTAACATTAGTAATGGTAGTTCATAGAGACTGTGGCAAAGAAAAATATAGCCAATATAGCCTTTGGGTTCTGGGTAACTGTCTATTGAACTACAGGGGAGAAAACTTTTCCTCTATGCTCAGGTTCTGTAGCTGCCACCTGTGATTTAAACTGACAAAGGACAAGAGAAACTGGAGAAAAGACATACACATCGTATGTTATGTGCTTGGGGGTTTCACAGAAAAGAATTAAAAAAAAAAAAAAAAAAAACCAAAGAAGTGGTTAGACACAGGGGTTTATATACCTTTTTAACAACAGGTGATAAACTGTGAAGAAGTGACTAGACAAAGGAAAGGAGATTTTGGCTTCTAGGGACAGTAAATTATGGGAAGGTAAATATATAAGGAGACTAAATGGTAGATAAAGGTTATTTAGTAAGATTTGTTTCTGTAGACTCATCTTAGTACCTTCTTTGTCTCTGGTGATAGGGATTGTTCTCTTTCTGGTACAAGAGAGGGGAGACACCTTCTTAAGGGAAATGTGTACCCTGCATTTAGGCAGATGGAGGAGGGCGGAGAACTCTTCTCATAACCTGCTTTTTCTAAATTGCCTTCAGTTCAAAGTAATCCTTACACCAAGTAGCATATTTCAGGGTGACATTTTTTTAATCCCTTTCCCAATGGACAATTTTTTTTTTTTTTTTTTTTTTTTTTTTTTGAGACGGAGTCTCGCTCTGTCGCCCAGGCTGGAGTGCAGTGGCCGGATCTCAGCTCACTGCAAGCTCCGCCTCCCGGGTTCACGCCATTCTCCTGCCTCAGCCTCCCGAGTAGCTGGGACTACAGGCGCCCGCCACCGCGCCCGGCTAGTTTTTTGTATTTTTTTTAGTAGAGACGGGGTTTCACCGTGTTAGCCAGGATGGTCTCGATCTCCTGACCTCGTGATCCGCCCGTCTCGGCCTCCCAAAGTGCTGGGATTACAGGCTTGAGCCACCGCGCCCGGCCGGACAATTTTTTTTTAATGCTAGCTATATGCCAGGCATTTCTCCAGGCACTAGAGTTCATAGAGCTTATGTTTTTGGTTAGAGAGAAGAATATAATAAATAAAATCCATGTAATATTGGAACGATAACACAGGGTAAAGGATTGAGAGTGGATGGAATGGGAATACCTTTAGATATATGTAGTTTCCAGTGGGTTAACTCATTCCACACTATTTTCTAATTCACAAAACACATCAGAGTGCAAGTTTGAGTGACATTACCATTGGGATAATCCTCTGTCTGTTTTACCTTATGTCTAAATATAAATCCTTTGGAAACTGTAGAGTAAGCATAGCTAATAACATATGCGAACATAAAACATAACTGATTGCAACACTCTATGTCCCAAGTGTCTGATATGACTTCACTGGAGACCATCAGTGCTTCAGAGCCACACTGAAGAGCTCCACCTCATCCATACCCAAAGTATCACCCATCAGACCTCCCATTGCATTTCAGTGGGGTTTTTATTTTGGCCCATTACTTAAATACTACATTTTAGTTTTTAAGAGGATCTCCTTGTTCTTGATACAATTATAAAGCAAAAATGATTAACACAAGCTCAAGGAATGATTGATTTATTTCTGGCTCAGGATACAAGCTATTTATACATCCTGTGGCTCTCATAGAGAGCTCAGGGTAATGGTGTTCTGAAAATTATCATTTATATTTCACCCTCTCAAAAACAAAACATCATCATCAATTATCATTATCATCATCATTTTCAATAGCAATGGCAAAATATTAACCTGAAGTAACAACACAGTTTCAATCTGGTAGGTTAATTGACTTACTCAAAGTCACATAACTTAGTTACAAAGATAGAAATTGAACCTATAGTTCCTCTTTTTAAAAGATTGTGCTGCACTTTAAAACAGAACTGGTGGTACTCATTAAGCGATGAGAAAGGAAAACAAAAGAAAGTTTTATCCGAACAGTCCAAGCACTTAATAGATTCCTCTCAGTATGTGAAAATAGAACAATCAGTATGGAACAACGGAATTAGATAAGGTTGAAAAATTCTGCTAGTCCAGGTATCACTTCACAAGCAGAAAAGAGTGTTATTTTCAGCTTGACACAGGATGCATCAAATCCTCAAATCCTTAGTCACATCTGATCCAACCAAAAACCCAGGCAAGGTCATTGTTTTATCAAGATAAGGGTGTCACCATGGAAGCTTCCCAAAAACTCTGTAAAATTTAAATGGCCAGTTTCTTTATGAAAGGGGAAAAGAGCATCACTGACACAGGAAAATGAAATTAATTGGATCTCTATTTCATTTCGGAACGCTAAGTCATTGCTGATAAGGAAATCTTTAATCTCTAATATAAAACAACTCTGAATTGCAAACACAATTGAAATCTATTCACCAAAACCAGCTCTTTTAAAAATGTAGCTTTCATAACCTTACCAGCATTCAGGGTAATAATTTCTTACCACCTGCATTATAAGCTCTATCCCTTTTATTAGAGGATCTGTCAAAAATACAGTCCAGTGAGATGACTGTGATTTTAATCTCTTTGGTGATTAGAAAAGGAGCACAAATGGTTTTGATTGCAGTTGCAAATATCTGCAGAAAGTCATTCAGGTTTTGTCTCTCATCCTCTTAAACTAATTAGTAAAATTTGATTGAAAAAAACCTAAGATCTCAATATTATTTATTGAGGTAATACCAAAGTAGTCTTTCAAATAATAAACATGCACTGAAATAATTACTTTTTTCTAATTACAAGGAATGTGAATAAATGAAAGATATTTCTTTCCTCCAAAAGACATACTAATTCCCAGGTAAACATCATATTTAGGTGTGCACCTGTAAAATGTATGCTATACATACCACAGGATACATGTATATGTGCACCAAATGGGAATAGTTGAGCACATTTCTGATTTACCACCAATAATAGCAAGCAGGAGAAGAAAGCACCTGAGGTGATTAAGGGCATCACAACAGATATGAAAACTATACCAGTACAAAGTACATACTACTACAAGAAAAAGTGCTATGCTTGTATGAGCTGAATAGTACCCACAGAGACAGATTTTCTCTTATAAATTGTATTTTCTTATTGCTTTGAGAAAGGAAAAATGTATGATGATTAGAGAATGAGGGTACCCCACAAACGTTGTGGGCCTTACATGTGTGCAGGTAAACACACACACCCATGAGACTCAGTGATAGTGTAAAGACTGCAGAATTAGGGCAAGTGTTGTTTTCCGACTTCCCTCCTCCTCACAGTCTGTGCTTTTCTGTAGTAGGTTCATTCACTCCAGAAGAAAACCTCTCTCAGAAGCCCTCTGCTAGTCCCTTACTGGGACTAGTTTAATGTGTAAAAGAGACAAGGAAAAGGCGTGGGTAATGGGGAAGTCAAAAAGAATGTGGAGGTTGAGTGGGGAAGGAAATGCTATTTGGAGGCAGTCGGATCCCATGGTTCTTAAGTCACACCAGTAACAGCAACCCTTTCTCCAGGTATATTAGGCCTTCCTTGATATTTGGATACTGAACGTATTTAACTACATTCATTAACATGCTTAAGATGCATTTTTGGAGCCAGAAGTATGTTCTTCATCAGTACTGGAATTTTATGCTTGCATGACCTTAAAAACCAACTTCTTCCGTACAAATGTATTGTATTCCACTTGTTTGGTTAATTCACGTTTTTTCTCTCATTCAAATTTGGTTTTGGTTGATTTTCAATCCTAAATTCCACTTTTTCTGAACTCTTCTCCCTCATATTTGTCTCCTGAAGGGTTGATGTACTTGATACTGGCTCTTTCTGTCCTGGAGTTTTAAGGAAAGGAGCAAGTCTGACGTGCTCATTTGAATGGCAGCACCCTCTGTGTTATCCCCAGAAGTTTTCTCACTATCTCTCATGCTATTTTTGAGGGCGAAAATTGCAATCCTAGAGCTCCTTGTGGCCTCCCAGAGAACCACATAAATATGAAAAATAGGAAACAGATAAGCCTCTGGGGTTCTATTTACTCTAAATAGAGCTGTTTTATTGCCGAGTTTAAGAATCAGATGCAATAAGTGCCCTTCATGCCATTCTTTCTAATGACTACATCCATCTTATCTAGCTTACTGAATTATGTTTACCAATTAATTGCAGAACATGAATCTGGCAAATCAGCTTTACTCATTCCAAATAACTTAAGAAGTGATGTTCAAGGAAGCATTTGTGACTGAGCAACTGCATGAGAGTACTTTCAATACATGATCATCAGTAGCTGTCATCTGGTCCCTAACCAGAACATATTGTACCTTAATTAAGCCACTATGATATGGCCTTTACCTAATCTGCAATCTTTGAAACTGCCACTCCTAACCCCTACTCCAACTATCTTTGCTGACAATCAAACAATCCTTTTTACTCGTATCTACAGCTACAAAACACGGGAAGCATTCCTGAAATGTTCAATTGACTTCAAATTGCCTGTTTGTTTTTATTTTGAAAGGTGAGGTAAGGAGACAGAGGGTTAGGAGAGTTATGCTAGGTAAAGGAGTAGAACCTTTTAAAACAAGCTTTGTATAAGAAAGAAAATGAAGAAGAGGAAAGAATATAGACTGAGGAGATAAGGCTAAAGCTGTGAGAGATATAAGATGAAAAAGGCATGCAAGGGAGGAAAGAATGAAAGAGAGCAAAGGAGTGGAGCATCAGGAAATCAAATAATTAGAGGAAGTAGGCATAGTGATTATATTTTCAATCAATACTCTTTTCTTTATTAGTTGGATTATGTGCAATAATTATCTGTAATTTACTGTGCATATTTGCCATGATACTCAGAAATATAGCAATAGAGCTCTGATCTCCAGCATTTTGAACTCCGACAATATAAAATCCAACACAACATAATGTACTATGATGAAAGCAGTTTTGCTAGGCAATTCAATCACAGTTTTGGCAAGAAATAAGGTAGTTTGAAAGAGACCACTAAAAGTTGAATTTGGGGACAGAGTTCGTTTGAGGAGGTGGCAGCATTTCTGAAGCTAGATCATAGCAAGCCAGACATTGGAGTGCTGATGGAGATATGGCAAGTAAATTGGAGTCATCAGCAGAGACTAGACAGTCAAAATCCAGGGAATTCATGTAGACAAAAGACATTTTCTGAGGAAATGCTGAGAATTATAGGCCTGGAGTAGAAAGTGGAACCATCAGAGAGAGAGAAAGAGCGTGCGTAAGCGTGAGAGCAATCAGATGATATTTTGAATACAATTGGTGCCTGGTACTGTGCTACATGCTGGGAACACAAAGATTACTAAAATGTGGTTTCTGCTCTCAAGCTCCTAGTACAGTCCAGGGAAACAGACATTCTAGCAACTACTTGCAATAAAGATTGTAACAGACATTTCTCAAAGGGCAGAGTGGATACACAGAAGGAATCAACGAACTGTGAGGAGAGGAGAATAAAATCACACACTTGTAAAGCACTTGATGCGTGCTTAGCAATGTTTAAAGACTTTACACATTTATTTAGTAAATATACACAAGTACATTATGAAGCAGATACTAATGTCCTTCTTATTTTACAGATGAGGAGACTGAGGCATAGAGCAATTAGGTGACTTGCCCAATAACTCACAGCTTTGAAGTGGCAAAGCCGGGAGACAATCTGGTCCCAGAATGCATTACACATACCACAGCACACTTTAAAGTGTCAAAACTTCGAGCATGAGATGTTTGGCTTGATGCTCAGATATGGAGGAATGTGTTGGAAATTTGTCAGGTATTCAAGCTTGGGGAAAGGTATTCTAGGCAGACAGAAAGCATGTTGCAGAAGCACAGAACATACTCTAGACGAAAGTCTAGATTGACAGAAAGCATGTTGGAAAAGCACAGAACATACTCTAGACGAAAGTCTAGATTGACAGAAAGCATGTTGCAGAAGCACAGAACATACTCTAGATGAGATTCTAGACAGACAGAAAGCGTGTTGCAGAAGCACAGCCTATTCTCCAAGGAAGTTGGTACAACCTGGCTATTAGTATGGCATCCTGACTTGAAACCTAGCTTTCATTGTTCCTAAGAAAATGCTGCTTTAGGCCGGGCGCGGTGGCTCAAGCCTGTAATCCCAGCCCTTTGGGAGGCCGAGACGGGCGGATCACGAGGTCAGGAGATCGAGACCATCCTGGCTAACACGGTGAAACCCCGTCTCTATTAAGAAATACAAAAAACTAGCCGGGCGAGGTGGCGGGCGCCTGTAGTCCCAGCTACTCGGGAGGCTGAGGCCGGAGAATGGCGTAAACCCGGGAGGCGGAGCTTGCAGTGAGCTGAGATCCGGCCACTGCACTCCAGCCTGGGCGACAGAGCGAGACTCCGTCTCAAAAAAAAAAAAAAAAAAAAAAAAAAGAAAATGCTGCTTTCAGCCAATATATTGTTTATAGACTTATTAAATTATCAAAATTATTTTCTATTCAGTTGGAGGCTCCATTGGCCTCACTTTTAACTAGATGCTCTATGAAACTATCTTCTCAGTCCCAAATATTTTGTAAAGTTTTATCAAAGTGAAATAAAAGTAGAAAAGGAGAGCAAAGTATAGAATAAAAAAAATCTGAACAACCCAAAGTGACTCTATTTATTTTGATTTATAAATCAATTAATATTACATATCTAAGCCCAAAGCACCTTGTAGGCCCTGTCAAAACACAGGCAGGAATTGCTGTTCTAATTCAGCATGTAGCTGGTGTTTCTGCCTTCCCTCTTAACCTTTATATATCAATTATCACTTCCAACTTTTCTTCTTGAGCTGTCATTTTTCATCCTCCCCAACTGCCATCTCACTTGTTTTCCTCTTCACAATTGCCCAATTTCCGTTTGTAAAGTAGCTCTTCCAAACTCCTCAGCCCATTCTCAATAACAACCAACAGTGGCATCATGATAAAGCAGAGAACACAAAACTGAGAGGTTGCTTTATACGCTGATGTGTGACACAGCAATTATTACATTCCACTTAGCTGATTAGTACAGAGATTAGTTTGGAGATTGCCTGTCATGCCAAAGTTTAGGTTCTGAAATATTTTCTATTGTAGGAGTATTTTCCCCAAATTTCTCTTTGATTGTTTTTTGTTTTTTTTTTTTCTCATAGAGAAGGTAGTAGAATGAAGCTGTCCTTCTCCATCTTTAAGATCTTTCCTCTTTTTCTGCTTCACCAGTCTTGTTTCAACAAGTTGAATTAGAGATGAATTTGTTGTGTTTGCCTATGGAAAAACACTCTTTCTACCTTTTGAGCTGCTTCTTTTGAGACTGAGTCTGGCTCTGTCGCCCAGGCTGGAGTGCGGTGGCCGGATCTCAGCTCACTGCAAGCTCCGCCTCCCGGGTTCACGCCAATCTCCCGCCTCAGCCTCCCGAGTAGCTGGGACCACAGGCGCCCGCCACTTCGCCCGGCTAGTTTTTGTATTTTTTAGTAGAGACGGGGTTTCACCGTGTTAGCCAGGATGGTCTCGATCTCCTGACCTCGTGATCCGCCCGTCTCGGCCTCCCAAAGTGCTGGGATTACAGGCTTGAGCCACCGCGCCCGGCCGAAAAACACTCTTTTAAAGTAGTGACAATTACCAAGAGAGGAGAGAGAAAGGACTTCCCGAATATTTATTATACTTCCGAAATGACTCATATGCTAATGAAGCCAATGCCTTAGGACCAGTTGAGAACGTGTGCATAGATTAGAAAAGGATTAGGAGCAGCAATTAATTTAGTAGCAAGGATAAGTGAAATAGGAGTTTTTCTTGAGGGAACTGCTTTTAGAAAGTGTATTCAATTAATTCCCAGTTTCTGGTTTCCTTTTGTTACTTTTACCTGTTGGCTTTTTAAAATTCAGAATAAAACAGATTGCCCTCTTACATTCAGTTGACCTTATCCCTATGCTATATGTGTTAAGGAGGGACATTATTCCTATTCTCAAGAAGGTTAAAATTCCCCAGGAGGAATATCTCATCATATTGTAACTGCTTGTTTACTTAGTGTTAAAGGGCAACAAGACAGGAAGGACACTTAAAGTTCCTTGTGTAAGTCAAGCTTCTTCTAGGTATCCTGGAGGAAGAGATTTTTAAGAGAAAACTTGAGGAATGACTCTGAATTAGCCAAGAAATGTAAGTTTCAGGCAGTAGTTGCAAGTGTATGCTGTGGGGAAAGGCAAAGAAGACCTTAATACATATCTCCCTTTATAAAAGCAACAGAAATACTAGAACTTGGTCAAAATCAACCTTTTCAAAACTGAGGACATTAATGAAATGCTTGCAACAATTCAAGGAGCATTTATTTAAGAAAAACTGCTGAATCTTGGTAAGAACAGCAGGGTTTGCGATATTGTAATTTAATCTACCCCCATCTCCCTTTTCCAGTTCTATGATAGCCTTCAAAACAAGTAGCCTCACAAACATGAGCGCTGTGAGAAGCAGCAGGCTTGCCTTCACTGGAGGAACCAGACTGGATTCGGAGCTCCTCAAGATGTCTCATCTCGAGACCATTTTCACTATTTGACCTGAAAGGCAGCCCCCTGGAGAAAGCCCAGTCACAGGGTATTATTTGACCCGACATCCTAGCTTCAGCTGACTCCACGAGAAAAACTTTATCACAAAGCAATTGCTTAACTTTTCTGTTGCATAAACTTCAACATAAATTGGGGCAAACAAGAGTCTGACCATATAAGACTCTAGAGAGTGAGATGTTCACAGGAGGCTTTAAAATGCTCCGAGGCCAGGTATTCTGGCTTATGTCTGTAATCCCAGCACTTTGGGAGGCTTAGATGGGAGGGTTGCTTGAGGCCAGAAGTTCAAGACCAGCCTGGGCAACAAAGGGAGACCCCCTCTCTACAAAAAATTAAAAAATACACCTGTAGTCCCAGCTACTTGGGAGGCTGAGACAGGAGGTTCCTTTGATTGCAGGAGGTTGAGTCTATAGTGAGCCATGTTCATGCCACTGCACTACAGCCTGGGTGACAGAACAGAACCCTGTCTCAAAAAAAATATTAACATTAAAAATAAAATAAAATAAAATAAAATAAAATGTTCTGACACATTACTGGAGATTTAAAAGTCTGTGTGCATGTGCAGGGCAGAGGGCATGCCCATGAAAGACTTGAAGGGGTCTCAATCCTTTGACTTGGGCTGAACTTGAGGCCCTATTCAAGCAGGAAGTGAAGGTTAAGCCAAAACTATGTGAACATCGAAGGTGTGCCCCAATATACAAACACAGAGACCCTCAGAAAAGAGGAAAATAATTATTGGGTCAAAGCATTTAAAGATCTCTGTTAAATCATTAGCTGGTCATTTAAGCTAATCAAGCAGAATTTTGTAGCTAGAAAATACATGGAATACAGACATTGCCAAATTAGTCCAGAAAATTCACTAAACAAACAAACAGCAGCAAGAACTACAACAAATAACAACATCAATAAACGGGCCAGGTGCAGTGGCTCATACCTTTAGTCCCAGCAACTCGAGAAGCTGAGGCAGGAGCATTGCTTGAACCCGGGAAGTCAAGGCTGCAGTGACACATGATTGCACCACTGCACTCCAGTCTGGGCAACAGAGCGAGACCCTGTCTCCAAACAAACAAACAAACAGACAGACAAATGAACAAACAAAAAACAATAAACCCTGGGGAAGGGGATATCTGATTTTCAGAGTTCCTACACTATATTATTTAAAATGTTCAGTTTCAACAACAAAAGCAATTGCAAGTGATACAACGAAACATAAAAGTGTGGTCCTTACATGGGGAATGGGAGGGAGGAGGGAAACAGTCAATTGAAACTGTTCCAGAAGCAGTCAAGACATTTGATTTACCAGAAAAACACTTTAAATCAGCTCTTATCTTGAAAGAGCTAAAGAAAACCATGTGTAAAGAACTAAAATATGACCACAATGCCTCACTAACTATAAATAAAGATTAGATAAATTATAACGAAGAGTCAATTAGAAATTTTGGAGTTGGAGGCCGGGCGCGGTGGCTCAAGCCTGTAATCCCAGCACTTTGGGAGGCCGAGACGGGCGGATCACGAGGTCAGGAGATCGAGACCATCCTGGCTAACATGGTGAAACCCCGTCTCTACTAAAAATACAAAAAACTAGCCGGGCGTGGTGGCGGGCGCCTGTAGTCCCAGCTACTCGGAGGCTGAGGCAGGAGAATGGCGTGAACCTGGGAGGCGGAGCTTGCAGTGAGCCGAGATCGCGCCACTGCACTCCAGCCTGGGTGACACAGCGCGAGACTCCGTCTCAAAAAAAAAAAGAAATTTTGGAGTTGGAATTGCAAAGACCAAAATGAAAAATCCGGTAGAGGGGCTTAACATCAGACTTGAGCAGGCAGGAGAAAGAATCAGCCCATCTGAGGACAGGGTCATTAAAATTATCCAATCTAAGGAACAAAAGGAAAAAAATGACTAAAGAATAATGAACCAGGCCGGGTGCGGTGGCTCATGCCTGTAATCCCACACTTTGGGAGGCCGAGGCCAGCGAATCTCCTGAGGTCAGGAGTTTAAGACCAGTCTGGCCAAGATGGTGAAACCCTATCTCTACTGAAAAGACAAAAATTGGCCAGGCCTGGTGGTGCATCCCTATAATCCCAGCTACTCAGAAGGCTGAGACTGAAGAATCATTTGAACCTGGGAGGTGGAGGTTGCAGTGAGCCGAGATTGCACTACTGCACGCCAGCCTGGGTGATAAGAGCAAAACTCTGTGTCAGCCGGGCGCGGTGGCTCAAGCCTGTAATCCCAGCACTTTGGGAGGCCGAGACGGGCGGATCACGAGGTCAGGAGATCGAGACCATCCTGGCTAACACGGTGAAACCCCATCTCTATTAAGAAATACAAAAAACTAGCCGGGCGAGGTGGCGGGCGCCTGTAGTCCCAGCTACTCGGGAGGCTGAGGCCGGAGAATGGCGTGAACCCGGGAGGCGGAGCTTGCAGTGAGCTGAGATCCGGCCACTGCACTCCAGCCTGGGTGACAGAGCGAGACTCCGTCTCAAAAAAAAAAAAAAAAAAAAAAAACTCTGTCTCAAAAAAAAAAAGAAAAAAGAAAAAAGAATAATAATGAACCAGAGTCTCAGGGAACTGTGGGATACCATTGAGCATATTCACATATGCATTATAAAAGTCCCAGAGGGAGAAAAGAAGCAAAAGGGAGCAGAAAGAATGTTTAAAGAAATAATGGCTGAAATTTCCCCAAATTTGATAGAAAACAATCTACATATCCAAGAAGCTTCACAAACTCCAAGTAGGATGAACTCAAAGAGAGCCACACATAGACACATCATAGTTGGACTGTAGAAAGCCAAAGAAAAAAATGAAAACAGTTAGCAAATAGCAATTCATCATCATTTATAAGGGATCTCCAATAGAATAAAAAGCTGACTTATCAGAATCTATGAAGCCATAAAGCAGTGGGAGAATATGTTTAAAGTGCTGAGAGAAAAAAGAGTCTACATCCAAAGAAGCTATTCTTCACAAACAAAAGAGAATTAAGATATTCCCAGATAAACAGAACTGAGGAGATGCATTGCTAGTAGACTTGTTCTACATGAAATACCAAAGGGAATCATTCAAGCTGCAATCAAAAGACACTATGCAATAAACTGAATCCACATGAAGAAATAAAGAGTACCGCTCAAGGTACTTACATAAGAAAATAAAAGCTAGTATAAATGCATTTTTGTTTGTAACTCTTCTGTTATCCAATTTAAAATACAACCACAAAAAACAATAATTATAAAAGACTTTTCAATAGACTTATACTGTACAAAGATGTAATTTGTGGGCCGGGCGCGGTGGCTCAAGCCTGTAATCCCAGCACTTTGGGAGGCCGAGACAGGCGGATCACGAGGTCAGGAGATCGAGACCATCCTGGCTAACACGGTGAAACCCCGTCTCTACTAAAAAATACAAAAAAAACTAGCCGGGCGAAGTGGCGGGCGCCTGTGGTCCCAGCTACTCGGGAGGCTGAGGCAGGAGAATGGCGTGAACCCGGGAGGCGGAGCTTGCAGTGAGCTGAGATCCGGCCACCGCACTCCAGCCTGGGCGACAGAGCCAGACTCAGTCTCAAAAAAAAAAAAAAAAAAAAAAAAAAT